>NC_090648.1:6052313-6352313 GCF_040937935.1 Hyperolius riggenbachi
AGAGAGGGAGAGAGAGAGGGAGGGAGAGAGAGAGGGAGAGAGAGGGAGGGAGAGAGGGAGAGGGGGGGAGGGAGTGAGGGAGAGAGAGAGGGAGGGAGAGAGAGAGGGAGAGAGAGGGAGGGAGAGAGACTCTCAATCACACCCCTCCCTGGATACCCTCAGAGATTGTTTGTCTAATCTAGAGATAGACTTCACCCTCTTCAGAGAACAATATCAAAGAAGCCAAGGTGTGAAAAATGCAAATGACCAACTGAGAGAAGAACTAGCCAGGCTGAAATCTGAGCACACTGAAGCTCTGTGTGATATCAAAGCATCTCTTCAACAACTGCAGGAGGAGAACTCACAGCTTAAGGAGGAGATCCGGAAAATACAGATATTAAATCAGCCAAAAGAAGAGGTGACAACAAAATGTACAAGGGTTCCCACAAGCCCTGCGCTGATTGAGGACTGCACTGTACACCACACACAAGAAACAGTAAACACCAAAGACCACCACAGCCAGCTGGACCCCTCCCCAAATGCTACCAACACATGCCCACCCAACACCCCAGAGCCCAGCCACTGCCAGCCAGACCCCTCCCCAAATGCTGCCAAGACTGCCCCACCCAACACTCCAGAGCTTAAGCCTAAACACCAAGCAAATGGCTCCTATAGACCTCGCAGCCCTGACATTGTGCTGATTATAGACTCTAATGGGACATACCTGGACATAAAGAGACTCTTTCCAGGGAAGAATGTCATTAAAATCACCTGCTCAACTATTAAACAAGTAGCAGGGGTCATTAATGAGCCTCATTTCACTGACCCAAAACATCTCATCCTGCACACCGGGACCAATGACATTAAACAAAACACCATAGACCAAGAAACCATCACAGACAAACTGTCACAAATTGCAAAAAGGGCACAGCTGAAATTCCCCAATACAAAGATTATCCTCTCTTCCCTGCTCCCAAGAAAAGATATCTCTCACCAGACAATCCAACAAATCAATGCAAAGCTGGCCTCCCATCTCAGATCCTCACCAGGCATACAACTGGCACAGCACATCACAATCTCAGCTCACCACCTGTACAACAACAAGCACCTTAGCAAACAAGGAGTCAGCCTCCTTGCAAAGGAGTTTAAGGACATGGTACTTAATAGACCTCAGAGACCCCAAGATAGACCTAATCCAACACACAGATGGCAAACTCCAATAAAGCGTTACCAAAGAGAGCCGCCACAAACACAACAAATGCGGAGGAAACCGCCTGACCCACAATGGCAACACGGAACAAGGGAGGACAGAAACACGGCGGAAATCAGGACTTTGTGTAGCACTTTATATAGTATACTGATGCGACACCCCGATAATATTGAGTCCTATGACAATCCCTGCTCATTACAAGGTATACAGACCCAAAATGACATCACTCATTATCAGTAGCTGGAACATTCAAGGGCTGAATGCCTCAGCTTTTGGATGCAAAACAAATGATCCAGACTTTAAAAAGAGACTTGAAAACATTGATATTCAAATCCTCCTGGAGACATGGACCCGGGCAGAGGATGAATCTCTCGCACCCATGGGATACAGGGAATTCTCTGTATCTTCACAGAAAAACAAGAACGTTAAACAGGGTCGTCGTTCAGGAGGCATACTAATCTGGTACAAGGAGGAGCTTACAGAGCACATTAAAGCTATCAAACGAGGAGACAGCCACATCTGGATCAAAATAAACAGCTCCATCCTCACCTCTCAGTCTGACATGTACCTGTGTGCAGCATATATCCCCCCCAACAGAGTCCCCTTACTACAAACCTGACATCTATGAGGTCCTACAAAGAGAAGCCAGCCACTTCCAGTCTCAGGGCAGAGTGCTCATCTATGGAGACCTCAACGCCAGAACAGGCACAGAGAAGGACTATCTGACCTCTGAGGGAAACACATACATACTTGGAGGAGAGAGCTACTACCAGGAACCAATGCAGACAGCAAGAAACAGCTATGACAAGACAGTAAACAAAAGTGGGAAAGCCCTGTTGAACCTGTGCCGGAGCCTCGGCCTATACATAATGAATGGGCGAACCAGGGGTGACTCTCTTGGGAGATTTACTATGAACTCACATGTAGGCAGCAGTGTGGTAGATTATGCTGTCACAGACACAGACCCCATAAACATCAATGCCCTCATAGTCACCCCTGAAACACACCTGTCAGACCACAACCAAATCCTGCTGTACCTGAAATCCACCGATAAACCAACCACACAGCAACCTCACTAGAACGGTCTCTACAAGCTGCCACCATCCTTCAAATGGCCCAAAGAGTCTGCCATCAAATTCACCAACATGACCAACACTGCCAAAATCCAAGAACTGCTGACAAACTTTCATACCAACCTATATGAACCAAACCAACAAGGTGTCAACCATGCAGTGAAGGACTTCAGCAACATCTTATATAACATGGCAGTACTCGCCGGCCTCAAGCAGACCAACTTTAAGAGATCCACAAATAAACAGTCCCAAAAATGGTTTGACAGTGAATGCAAGGCTCTACGTAATTCTCTAAGGGCAGCCTCTAACCAAAAGCACAGAGACCCCAACAACCAGGACCTAAGGGAAGCCCATGACCACCTACAGAGACAATACAAAGACACCCTCAGGCGGAAAAAACAGAGCCACATCTCCCACAAACTCCAACAGCTGGAGGACTCCCTCCAAGACAACTCATTCTGGGAGACCTGGAACCACATTGGGACAAAGCCCAAGAAAAGCCCTCTACACATCCAAAATGGCCACATCTGGCTCCACTACTTCAGGGACCTCTACAAAGACATCCCAGAAAATGCCCAAACCCCGGAACAGAAACAAATAGCCGCAAAGCTGAAGGACATGGAGGAGACAATCAAGGACTTTCAAAACCCCCTGGATACACCAATCACGATGGAGGAAATAAGAGAAAGAACAAAGCTGATAAAATGTAAGAAGGCTAGCGGTACCGATGGCATCCTGCCAGAGATGATCAAATACAGCCCCCCGGACATACATGAGGCACTCGCAAGACTTTTCAACCTTATCCTGAGTGCGGGCTCCTTTCCTCAGGCCTGGAGTGAAGGCCTCATAACACCCATCTACAAGAATGGAGACAGATACGATCCAGCAAACTACAGAGGAATTTGTGTCAGCAGCACACTGGGGAAACTGTTTAACAGCATCATCAATAAAAGGATCCTCTCCTTCCTCACACAGCAGGACGTACTCAGCAAAAGCCAAGCTGGGTTCATGCCAAACCACCGCACAACCGACCACATCTACACACTGCACAGTCTTATCAAGACCCATGTCCACAGCTCACGCGGCAAAGTACACCACACCACCGACCACATCTACACACTGCACAGCCTCATCAAGACCCATGTCCACAGCACACACGGCAAATACACCGCACCACCGACCACATCTACACACTGCACAGCCTCATCAAGACCCATGTCCACAGCACACACGGCAAATACACCGCACCACCGACCACATCTACACACTGCACAGCCTCATCATACCCATGTCCACAGCTCACGCGGCAAATACACTGCACAACCAACCACATCTACACACTGCACAGCCTCATCAAGACCCATGTCCACAACTCACGCGGCAAAATACACGCTTGCTTTGTTGATTCTAAGAAGGCGTTTGACTCGGTGTGGCACCCAGGCCTTTTCCTAAAACTCCTAGAGAGCGGAATAGGAGGTAGAATCTATGATGTCATCAAGAGTTCATATACTGGGAACCAATGCAGTGTGAAAGTGGACGGGAAGAGAAGCGCGTTCTTCAAGCAGGGTCGAGGAGTCAGGCAGGGCTGCAGTTTGAGCCCAACGCTCTTTAACATATTTATTAACCAACTGGCTGTAGCCCTGGAATCCTCCCCAGCTCCAGGCCTCCTCTTGCATGACCACGAGGTGAAGTTCCTGCTGTATGCAGATGATCTCCTGCTGCTCTCCCCAACAGAAAGGGGCCTACAGGACAGCCTGGCAGTACTGGAGAGTTTCTGCACCACATGGGCACTGCCCATCAACCCAAAGAAGACAAAAGTGATGGTGTTCCAGAGAAAAAATCTAAAAATGCACACCTCCTCATTTATATTAAATGGCTGCCCACTGAAGACCACAAACAGTTACACCTACCTGGGGCTGGAAATTAACCAAACTGGGAGCTTTAAACCAGCAGTAGAGGCCCTGAAGGAAAAAGCCTGCAGAACGTTTTATGCCATCAGAAGGCAACTTTACCACCTAAAACCACCGGTGAGAGTCTGGGTAAAGATATTCAACAGCATCATCACCCCAATCCTGCTCTATAGCAGTGAGGTATGGGGCCCGGTCACCTACCCTGACCAATCAAAATGGGACTCCAGCCCAACAGAAATCTTCCATCTAGAGTTCTGCAAGTATCTTCTCCAAGTCCATCGCAGCACTTCGAACTCAGCTTGCCGGGCAGAGCTAGGCAGATTCCCACTATGGCTGACTATCCAGCAGAGAGCGCTCTCATATTGGGCGCATATACAGAGCAGCAACCCCAGCACTTACCACCATAAAGCCTCACTGAACCAGGGTGGGGAGGCCATACCACGCTCTCTGAAACAAAACGTCAAGAGCCAGCCCAGCCAAGACCACCAACACAGGCTGACAAAAGCCCAAATAAAAGGAATGATAGAAAGCTGCAAGGACCGATACATAGAGGAATGGAGAAGTGACATAAAGAACTACCAGAAACTCACTATCTACCAATCACTACAGAGGGAGTACACAATGGCCCCATATCTGGAGAGGCTACACCACCACAAAGATAGACAGGCCTTGAGCCTGTACCGTCTGAGCGCCCACAACCTGGAGATAGAGACAGGACGACACAGACAGACATGGAAGCCCCGGGAGGAGAGACTGTGCAGGCAATGTGACCAGGGGGTCCTGGAGGATGAGGCCCACTTCCTGCTACACTGCAGCAAATATACACCGTTGAGGACCGCCCATTTCCAAAGACTCTCCGCCCACATTGCAGATTTCACCTCCACAGATGAGGAGAGGAAACTCTATATCATACTGGGGGAAGAGGAAGAAACTGTGCAAATAGCTGCCCGATATGTCACGGCCTGCCACCAACTGAGAGGAACATGATAACACATGGACTGTATAACCCCATACTCCCCTCCCCTATGGACTGTATGCCTATACCCCCCTCCCCTATGGACTATATACCCCATCCCCCCATACCATCCCGTACATCCTTCTATGGACTGTATACCCATGTCCTTCCCTTATTCCCACAATCCCCCCCCCCACGTTAATGTTCTATTTTGCTTTGGCAATGCTAAATGTATTTGGTCCTGCCAATAAAGCTTTTTTGGATTTGGATTTGGATTTGGAGATAGAGAGAGAGACAGAGAGAGAGAGGGAGGGAGGGAGAGAGAGAGAGAGACAGAGGGAGGGAGAGAGAGAGGGACAGAGAGAGAGAGAGAGAAAGATAGAGAGAGAGACAGAGGGAGAGAGAGAGAGACAGAGGGAGAGAGAGAGAGAGGGAGAGAGAGAGGGAGAGAGAGAGAGAGAGAGAGAGAGAGAGAGACAGAGGGAGGGAGAGAGAGAGGGACAAAGAGAGAGAGAGAGAAAGATAGAGAGAGAGACAGAGGGAGAGAGAGAGAGAGAGGGAGAGAGAGAGAGCACTGAGGAGGAGGGAGGTACACAGGTGGTATAAGATACATAGGGCTTGATTCACAAAGCGGTGCTAACCTACTTAGCACGTCTAAACTCTTTAGATGCGCTAACCAGGGTGCTAAGTAGGTTAGCACCGTATTTGTCAATCAGATCGCGCGCTAACTTTGCGCTAAGTCCCATAGGCTTTAATGGGCACTTCGCGCGGAGTGCCCTGCGCTCTGTGTAGTACGCGCGTAAAGTTTTACGCGCATAAAGTTTTGCGCGCGTAAAGTTTTATGCGCGAAAAGCTTGTTTAGACGTGCTAAGGGGGTTTTCACAGGCGTGCTAACAGTTAGCACCGCTTTGTGAATCAAGCCCTTAGTGTTCTACTGAGTAAACACTAAGTTGTGGGAAACATGTCCTACCAGCTCTGCCTCTCACAAACCATGACATTATTTACAATGAGAAAAACAATCCCTCAGGGTAGCCGCAGAGCAGAGAATGGGACAAGGGACTCACTAAGGATGGCGCATGACGGACAATAGATGGATTACAGCAAACCCAGATCAAAGCTTCTAAAAAGTCCCAGTGTTTAGGTGGTAAAAGTTTACAAACTCTGCCTGGGTCATCATGTGTCTGATTAACTGCATGCAATCCAGAACTGGATGGAGGCCACCCAGAGGCAGTGGTACGACCGCAGGGCTGGGGATAGAGTGTACAAGGTGGATCAGAAGGTGTGACAGAACGAGCTGCAGGCCGCCTGGTAAGGACCATATACCGTACATAAGAAAATGAGTGATGTGACTTAAGTGGTAGCGCTGGATGACCGAGGGAAGCAGATGAAAACTTACCATGTAAATATGTTGAAGGAGCATTATGATAGAACCACCTGCGCTCTCCCTGTCTGCAGTTTACTCCCGATTGGTGAAGCAGAGGCCCTGGTTAACATCCTGGCCGCCACCCAGGAGACCGACTCTGTTACCGAATGGCGGATCAATCTGGAGATGACAGCATGAAAAACACCCCATCTACCTTCCATAGGGTCATAAATGGTCTACTGGAAGTATTGTAATACTGCACTGTTGCCTAACTAGCTGACATTGCAGTATTTAGTGCCACCTGGGAAGACTACTTGGCACAGCTTGAACAGGTCCTGGGCCAGATCACCACCGCTGGCTTGACAGTCAAGCCAAACAAATGACAGAAGGGTATGAAACAGGTACAATGCCGAGGACACGTGGTGTGTGTGTGTGTGTGGGGGGGGGGGGGGTACCCAGATCTTGGGAAAGTAGATGCCATTGTGTCCTGGCCAACCCCCCAAACAAAGAAACAGGTCCAGTCCTTTCTGGGAACTATCAGCTACTACAGGAAGTGCCGACCAGGACTTTGGACTCTAGGTAATGTCCTCCGGTTTTCCCTTTGATTCCAAACCGCTGAAACAGTAGATCCATTAAGAATAGTCTATCTCTGTAATTCTTTCTTTGAGCCCCTCGTTCTGATTTATGCCCCCACCATTCCACTGAAATAGTCATTACTGAAGCTGCTAAAAACCTCCTGGTAGTAAAATCCTAAGGCCAGTTCTCCATACTCATCCTCAGCCCCTTCTGGTTCTCCTGGCCCTGGTCCTGCTACCAGTGTGGGGGATGTTCTATACGTGGATTCATGGACCCCACCAAGGAAGTTGTGAGTAGTAATAACCAGAAGATCTTCCTTATTGGTGAATACCGGTACATCAATTGCAAAACTGCTGGAGTTACTTATTTGTTCCAGTGTCCATGGGGTAAACACTCCGTAAGCCAGACCAAGAACCAACTTAAAACTCAGTCACAAAAACATGTCTACACAGTCAACCTAGCAAAGAGGGATCTAGAACAAGGTACAATGATTACAACAGTGGCTGCATGTGGTTGTACATGCCGTATGTGCCCATGGAGGGTCTCTGATGGGTGGCACTTCTGTGGCTTAAATAATGAAACAGGGAATTAGAGGTGGTGACATATAACCACCAAACTGTTAAAGGGTTACTATGGTGAAAATGTCCCATGTTCTATGTTGCTGTCACAAAATCTGTCAGATTTCTACTACTTACTGTAAGTGACAGCAACATAGGAGAAAAGTCATTTATGGCTCATTTTACTCTGGAAGAAACGTACTTCTTATTTGTCTATGTTTGCACATAATTTAAATTTTAAATTTTTTTGCCATAGTGCCCCTTTAAGGGCTGAGATGAGAGTCATGGAATGATGCAGAGTAGGAGCCTAATAGGGCTAAATGAAGAATCCAGCTTTGCTTGTTTTGTGGAGCAAGGAGAAATGACTAAGGGCAGATCCTGAGCCCGATACGTGTCAGTTGATCCTGTGGATGTATTTGTCCTTTCTTGAATAAAGAATACCGGCTTTAATTTACCTTACTGCAGCCTGCGGATCCCTTTTGCTTGTTTCTTGCCCCTGAATATTGATAGTATTTGACAGGCATTCTTCTGTTTCCATCCAGTTCCCTTGTCTGCTCTTCTATGTGTATTTATCATCTCTATTGTGTTACTTTGCTTAGGATGGATGCTCAATTGTACACATGGATCTGTGATGTGATTTGTAAGTATTGGTCGTTTTGGGTGTTTGTTGTGTTTTGTACTGATTTGTTTTGCACGGTTGTGGTCTGTTTGTGGTATGGATTCTCATGGACACAATGGGCTTGATTCAGTAAACGGTGCTAACCTACTTAGCACGCCTAAAGACGTGTTAACCAGGGTGCTAAGCAGGTTAGCACTGTTTCTACAATCAGATCGCGCGCAAAGACCCGTGCGCAAAACTATGCGCATGCACAACGAGGTGCGCAAAACTATTCGCATGCACAACGCGGTGCGCGCAGAACGTCGCATAGATGTGAATAGGCACTTCGCGCGCACTTCGCTGTGCGCGCGCAAAACTTTGTGCGCAGATCTTTGCGCGCGATCTGATTTTAACACGCCTAAACTGAGATAAGGCGTAATAATGGCCTTTTCAGACGCGTGCTAACAGATAGCACAGCTTACTGAATCAAGCCCCTTATTTGTTTATATGCTGAAGTAATTATGGCATATTTACTATCACCTGTATGTTTTACCTCGTTCTAAAATACCACCTGTATGTTTTACCTCGGTCTAATATACCACCTGTATGTTTTACCTCAGTCTAATATACCAGCTGTTTTACCTCAGTCTAATATACCACCTGTATGTTTTACCTCAGTCTAATATACCACCTGTATGTTTTACCTCGGTCTAATATACCACCTGTATGTTTTACCTCAGTCTAATATACCACCTGTTTTACCTCAGTCTAATGTATCACCTGTATGTTTTACCTCAGTCTAATATACCACCTGTTTTACCTCAGTCTAATATACCACCTGTATGTTTTACCTCGGTCTAATATATCTCCTGTATGTTTTACCTCGGTCTAATATATCCCCTGTATGTTTTACCTCGGTCTAATATATCTCCTGTATGTTTTACCTCGGTCTAATATATCACCTGTATGTTTTACCTCGGTCTAATATATCTCCTGTATGTTTTACCTCGGTCTAATATATCACCTGTATGTTTTACCTCAGTCTAATATATCACCTGTATGTTTCACCTCAGTCTAATATATCACTTGTATGTTTTACCTCAGTCTAATATATCACCTGTATGTTTTACCTCGGTCTAATATATCACCTGTATGTTTTACCTCGGTCTAATATACCACCTGTATGTTTTACCTCAGTCTAATATACCACTTGTATGTTTTACCTCAGTCTAATATACCACCTGTATGTTTTACCTCGGTCTAATATATCCCCTGTATGTTTTACCTCGGTCTAATATAACACCTGTATGTTTTACCTCAGTCTAATATACCACCTGTATGTTTTACCTCGGTCTAATATATCACCTGTATGTTTTACCTCAGTCTAATATATCACCTGTATGTTTTACCTCGGTCTAATATATCACCTGTATGTTTTATCTCAGTCTAATATACCACCTGTATGTTTTACCTCTGTCTAATATATCACCTGTATGTTTTACCTCAGTCTAATATACCACCTGTATGTTTTACCTCAGTCTAATATAACACCTGTATGTTTTACCTCAGTCTAATAGATCACCAGTATGTTTTACCTCAGTCTAATATATCTCCTGTATGTTTTACCTCGGTCTAATATATCACCTGTATGTTTTACCTCAGTCTAATATATCACCTGTATGTTTTACCTCAGTCTAATATATCTCCTGTATGTTTTACCTCGGTCTAATATATCACCTGTATGTTTTACCTCAGTCTAATATATCTCCTGTATGTTTTACCTCAGTCTAATATATCTCCTGTATGTTTTACCTCAGTCTAATATAACACCTGTATGTTTTACCCCGGTCTAATATATCACTTGTATGTTTTACCTCGGTCTAATATATCACCTGTATGTTTTACCTCCGTCTAATATATCACCTGTATGTTTTACCTCCGTCTAATATATCACCTGTATGTTTTACCTCGGTCTAATATACCACCTGTATGTTTTACCTCCGTCTAATATATCACCTGTATGTTTTACCTCCGTCTAATATATCACCTGTATGTTTTACCTCGGTCTAATATATCACCTGTATGTTTTACCTCGGTCTAATATATCACCTGTATGTTTTACCTCGGTCTAATATATCACCTGTATGTTTTACCTCAGTCTAATTATATCTCCTGTATGTTTTACCTCGGTCTAATATATCACCTGTATGTTTTACCTCGGTCTAATATACCACCTGTATGTTTTACCTCGGTCTAATATATCACCTGTATGTTTTACCTCCGTCTAATATATCACCTGTATGTTTTACCTCGGTCTAATATATCACCTGTATGTTTTATCTCAGTCTAATATATCTCCTGTGTGTTTTACCTCCGTCTAATATATCACCTGTATGTTTTACCTCGGGTTAATATATCATCTGTATGTTTTACCTCGGGTTAATATATCACCTGTATGTTTTACCTCAGTCTAATATTCCACCTGTATGTTTTACCTCAGTCTAATATGTCACCTGTATGTTTCACCTCAGTCTAATATACCACCTGTATGTTTTACCTCAGTCTAATATACCACCTGTATGTTTTACCTCAGTCTAATATGTCACCTGTATGTTTCACCTCAGTCTAATATACCACCTGTATGTTTTACCTCAGTCTAATATACCACCTGTATGTTTTACCTCAGTCTAATATACCACCTGTTTTACCTCAGTCTAATATATCTCCTGTATGCTTTACCTCAGTCTAATATATCTCCTGTATGTTTTACCTCAGTCTAATATATCACTTGTATGTTTCACCTCAGTCTAATATAACACCTGTATGTTTTACCTCAGTCTAATATATCACCTGTATGTTTTACCTCAGTCTAATATACCACCTGTATGTTTTACCTCAGTCTAATATACCACCTGTATGTTTTACCTCAGTCTAATATATCACCTGTATGTTTTACCTCAGTCTAATATACCACCTGTATGTTTTATCTCAGTCTAATATATCACCTGTTTTACCTCAGTCTAATATATCACCTGTATGTTTTACCTCAGTCTAATATATCACCTGTATATTTTACCTCAGTCTAATATACCACCTGTATGTTTTACCTCAGTCTAATATACCACCTGTATGTTTTATCTCAGTCTAATATATCACCTGTTTTACCTCAGTCTAATATATCACCTGTATGTTTCACCTCGGTCTAATATATCTCCTGTATGTATTATCTCAGTCTAATATATCACCTGTATGTTTTACCTCAGTCTAATATATCACCTGTATGTTTTACCTCGGTCTAATATATCACCTGTATGTTTTACCTCGGTCTAATATAATACCTGTATGTTTTACCTCAGTCTAATATACCACCTGTATGTTTTACCTCAGTCTAATATATCACCTGTATATTTTACCTCAGTCTAATATACCACCTGTATGTTTTACCTCGGTCTAATATATCACCTGTATGTTTTACCTCAGTCTAATATACCACTTGTATGTTTTACCTCAGTCTAATATATCACCTGTATGTTTTATCTCAGTCTAATATACCACCTGTATGTTTTACCTCAGTCTAATACATCACCTGTATGTTTTACCTCAGTCTAATATACCACCTGTATGTTTTACCTCGGTCTAATATACCAACTGTATGTTTTACCTCAGTCTAATATACCAACTGTATGTTTTACCTCCGTCTAATATACCACCTGTATGTTTTACCTCAGTCCAATATACCACCTGTATGTTTTACCTCAGTCTAATATATCTCCTGTATGTTTTACCTCGGTCTAATATACCACCTGTATGTTTTACCTCGGTCTAATATATCACCTGTATGTTTTACCTCAGTCTAATATATCTCCTGTATGTTTTACCTCAGTCTAATATACCAACTGTATGTTTTACCTCCGTCTAATATACCACCTGTATGTTTTACCTCAGTCTAATATATCTCCTGTATGTTTTACCTCAGTCTAATATATCACCTGTATGTTTTACCTCAGTCTAATATACCACCTGTATGTTTTACCTCGGTCTAATATATCACCTGTATGTTTTACCTTGGTCTAATATATCACCTGTATGTTTTACCTCAGTCTAATATACCACCTGTATGTTTTACCTCAGTCTAATATACCACCTGTATGTTTTACCTCGGTCTAATATACCACCTGTATGTTTTACCTCAGTCTAATATACCACCTGTTTTACCTCAGTCTAATATATCTCCTGTATGTTTTACCTCAGTCTAATATATCACCTGTATGTTTTACCTCAGTCTAATATACCACCTGTATGTTTTACCTCGGTCTAATATATCTCCTGTATGTTTTACCTTGGTCTAATATATCTCCTGTATGTTTTACCTCAGTCTAATATATCACCTGTATGTTTTACCTCAGTCTAATATACCACCTGTATGTTTTACCTCGGTCTAATATATCTCCTGTATGTTTTACCTTGGTCTAATATATCTCCTGTATGTTTTACCTCAGTCTAATATATCACCTGTATGTTTTACCTCAGTCTAATATAACACCTGTTTTACCTCAGTCTAATATATCACCTGTATGTTTTACCTCGGTCTAATATATCTCCTGTATGTTTTACCTCAGTCTAATACATCACCTGTATGTTTTACCTCAGTCTAATATAACACCTGTTTTACCTCAGTCTAATATATCTCCTGTATGTTTTACCTCGGGTCTAATATATCACCTGTATGTTTCACCTCAGTCTAATATAACACCTGTATGTTTTACCTCAGTCTAATATATCACCTGTATGTTTTACCTCAGTCTAATATACCACCTGTATGTTTTACCTCAGTCTAATATACCACCTGTATGTTTTACCTCAGTCTAATATACCACCTGTATGTTTTATCTCAGTCTAATATATCACCTGTTTTACCTCAGTCTAATATAACACCTGTATGTTTTACCTCAGTCTAATATATCTCCTGTATGTATTATCTCAGTCTAATATATCACCTGTATGTTTTATCTCAGTCTAATATATCTCCTGTATGTTCTACCTCGGTCTAATATATCACCTGTATGTTTTACCTCAGTCAAATATACCACCTGTATGTTTTACCTCTGTCTAATATATCACCTGTATGTTTTACCCCAGTCTAATATATCACCTGTATGTTTTACCTCGGTCTAATATACCACCTGTATGTTTTACCTCGGTCTAATATATCACCTGTATGTATTACCTCGGTCTAATATACCACCTGTATGTTTTACCTCTGTCTAATATATCACCTGTATGTTTTACCCCAGTCTAATATATCACCTGTATGTTTTACCTCGGTCTAATATACCACCTGTATGTTTTACCTCGGTCTAATATATCACCTGTATGTATTACCTCGGTCTAATATACCACCTGTATGTTTTACCTCGGTCTAATATACCACCTGTATGTTTTACCTCGGTCTAATATATCACCTGTATGTTTTACCTCAGTCTAATATACCACCTGTATGTTTTACCTCGGTCTAATATACCACCTGTATGTTTTACCTCAGTCTAATATATCACCAGTATGTTTTACCTCAGTCTAATATAACACCTGTATGTTTTACCTCAGTCTAATATATCTCCTGTATGTATTATCTCAGTCTAATATATCACCTGTATGTTTTATCTCAGTCTAATATATCACCTGTATGTTTTATCTCAGTCTAATATATCACCTGTATGTTTTATCTCAGTCTAATACACCACCTGTATGTTTTACCTCGGTCTAATATATCACCTGTATGTTTTATCTCAGTCTAATATATCTCCTGTGTGTTTTACCTCCGTCTAATATATCACCTGTATGTTTTACCTCGGGTTAATATATCAACTGTATGTTTTACCTCGGGTTAATATATCACCTGTATGTTTTACCTCGGGTTAATAAATCACCTGTATGTTTTACCTCTGTCTAATATATCACCTGTATGTTTTACCTCTGTGTAATATATCACCTGTATGTTTTACCTCAGTCTAATATTCCACCTGTATGTTTTTCCTCAGTCTAATATGTCACCTGTATGTTTCACCTCAGTCTAATATACCACCTGTATGTTTTACCTCAGTCTATTATACCACCTGTATGTTTTACCTCAGTCTAATATACCACCTGTTTTACCTCAGTCTAATATATCTCCTGTATGCTTTACCTCAGTCTAATATATCTCCTGTATGTTTTACTTCAGTATAATATACCACCTGTATGTTTCACCTCAGTCTAATATACCACCTGTATGTTTTACCTCAGTCTAATATACCACCTGTATGTTTTACCTCAGTCTAATATACCACCTGTTTTACCTCAGTCTAATATATCTCCTGTATGCTTTACCTCAGTCTAATATATCTCCTGTATGCTTTACCTCAGTCTAATATATCACTTGTATGTTTCACCTCAGTCTAATATAACACCTGTATGTTTTACCTCAGTCTAATATATCACCTGTATGTTTTACCTCAGTCTAATATACCACCTGTATGTTTTACCTCAGTCTAATATACCACCTGTATGTTTTACCTCAGTCTAATATATCACCTGTATATTTTACCTCAGTCTAATATACCACCTGTATGTTTTACCTCAGTCTAATATACCACCTGTATGTTTTATCTCAGTCTAATATATCACCTGTTTTACCTCAGTCTAATATATCTCCTGTATGTTTCACCTCGGTCTAATATATCTCCTGTATGTATTATCTCAGTCTAATATATCACCTGTATGTTTTACCTCAGTCTAATATATCACCTGTATGTTTTACCTCGGTCTAATATATCACCTGTATGTTTTACCTCGGTCTAATATAATACCTGTATGTTTTACCTCGGTCTAATATACCACTTGTATGTTTTACCTCAGTCTAATATATCACCTGTATATTTTACCTCAGTCTAATATACCACCTGTATGTTTTACCTCAGTCTAATATACCACCTGTATGTTTTACCTCGGTCTAATATATCACCTGTATGTTTTACCTCAGTCTAATATACCACCTGTATGTTTTACCTCGGTCTAATATATCACCTGTATGTTTTACCTCAGTCTAATATATCACCTGTATGTTTTACCTCAGTCTAATATAACACCTGTTTTACCTCAGTCTAATATATCTCCTGTATGTTTTACCTCGGGTCTAATATATCACCTGTATGTTTCACCTCAGTCTAATATAACACCTGTATGTTTTACCTCAGTCTAATATATCACCTGTATGTTTTACCTCAGTCTAATATACCACCTGTATGTTTTACCTCAGTCTAATATACCACCTGTATGTTTTACCTCAGTCTAATATATCACCTGTATATTTTACCTCAGTCTAATATACCACCTGTATGTTTTACCTCAGTCTAATATATCACCTGTATGTTTTACCTCAGTCTAATATACCACTTGTATGTTTTACCTCAGTCTAATATATCACCTGTATGTTTTATCTCAGTCTAATATACCACCTGTATGTTTTACCTCGGTCTAATATATCTCCTGTATGTTTTACCTCAGTCTAATGTATCACCTGTATGATTTACCTCGGTCTAATATACCACCTGTATGTTTTACCTCAGTCTAATATACCACCCGTATGTTTTACCTCAGTCTAATATATCTCCTGTATGTTTTACCTCGGTCTAATATACCACCTGTATGTTTTACCTCAGTCTAATATACCAACTGTATGTTTTACCTCAGTCTAATATACCACCTGTATGTTTTACCTCAGTCTAATATACCACCTGTATGTTTTACCTCAGTCTAATATACCACCTGTATGTTTTACCTCAGTCTAATATACCACCTGTATGTTTTACCTCAGTCTAATATACCACCTGTATGTTTTATCTCAGTCTAATATATCACCTGTTTTACCTCAGTCTAATATAACACCTGTATGTTTTACCTCAGTCTAATATATCTCCTGTATGTATTATCTCAGTCTAATATATCACCTGTATGTTTTATCTCAGTCTAATATATCACCTGTATGTTCTACCTCGGTCTAATATATCACCTGTATGTTTTACCTCAGTCTAATATATCACCTGTATGTTTTACCTCGGTCTAATATATCACCTGTATGTTTTACCTCAGTCTAATATATCACCTGTATGTTTTACCTCAGTCTAATATATCACCAGTATGTTTTACCTCAGTCTAATATAACACCTGTATGTTTTACCTCAGTCTAATATATCTCCTGTATGTATTATCTCAGTCTAATATATCACCTGTATGTTTTACTTCGGTCTAATATATCACCTGTATGTTTAACCTCAGTCTAATATATCACCTGTATGTTTTACCTCGGTCTAATATATCACCTGTATGTTTTACCTCGGTCTAATATACCACCTGTATGTTTTACCTCAGTCTAATATATCACCAGTATGTTTTACCTCAGTCTAATATAACACCTGTATGTTTTACCTAAGTCTAATATATCTCCTGTATGTATTATCTCAGTCTAATATATCACCTGTATGTTTTATCTCAGTCTAATATATCACCTGTATGTTTTATCTCAGTCTAATATATCACCTGTATGTTTTACCTCCGTCTAATATATCACCTGTATGTTTTACCTCAGTCTAATATACCACCTGTATGTTTTACCTCAGTCTAATATATCTCCTGTATGTTTTACCTCGGTCTAATATACCACCTGTATGTTTTACCTCGGTCTAATATATCACCTGTATGTTTTACCTCAGTCTAATATATCTCCTGTATGTTTTACCTCAGTCTAATATACCAACTGTATGTTTTACCTCCGTCTAATATACCACCTGTATGTTTTACCTCAGTCTAATATATCTCCTGTATGTTTTACCTCAGTCTAATATATCACCTGTATGTTTTACCTCTGTCTAATATACCACCTGTATGTTTTACCTCGGTCTAATATATCACCTGTATGTTTTACCTCGGTCTAATATATCACCTGTATGTTTTACCTCAGTCTAATATACCACCTGTATGTTTTACCTCAGTCTAATATACCACCTGTATGTTTTACCTCGGTCTAATATACCACCTGTATGTTTTACCTCAGTCTAATATACCACCTGTTTTACCTCAGTCTAATATATCTCCTGTATGTTTTACCTCGGGTCTAATATATCACCTGTATGTTTCACCTCGGTCTAATATACCACCTGTATGTTTTACCTCAGTCTAATATACCACCTGTTTTACCTCAGTCTAATATATCTCCTGTATGTTTTACCTCAGTCTAATATATCACCTGTATGTTTTACCTCAGTCTAATATACCACCTGTATGTTTTACCTCGGTCTAATATATCTCCTGTATGTTTTACCTCGGTCTAATATATCTCCTGTATGTTTTACCTCAGTCTAATATATCACCTGTATGTTTTACCTCAGTCTAATATAACACCTGTTTTACCTCAGTCTAATATATCACCTGTATGTTTTACCTCGGTCTAATATATCTCCTGTATGTTTTACCTCAGTCTAATACATCACCTGTATGTTTTACCTCAGTCTAATATAACACCTGTTTTACCTCAGTCTAATATATCTCCTGTATGTTTTACCTCGGGTCTAATATATCACCTGTATGTTTCACCTCAGTCTAATATAACACCTGTATGTTTTACCTCGGTCTAATATATCACCTGTATGTTTTACCTCAGTCTAATATACCACCTGTATGTTTTACCTCAGTCTAATATACCACCTGTATGTTTTACCTCAGTCTAATATACCACCTGTATGTTTTATCTCAGTCTAATATATCACCTGTTTTACCTCAGTCTAATATAACACCTGTATGTTTTACCTCAGTCTAATATATCTCCTGTATGTATTATCTCAGTCTAATATATCACCTGTATGTTTTATCTCAGTCTAATATATCTCCTGTATGTTCTACCTCGGTCTAATATATCACCTGTATGTTTTACCTCAGTCAAATATACCACCTGTATGTTTTACCTCAGTCTAATATATCTCCTGTATGTTTTACCTCGGTCTAATATACCACCTGTATGTTTTACCTCAGTCTAATATACCAACTGTATGTTTTACCTCAGTCTAATATACCACCTGTATGTTTTACCTCAGTCTAATATACCACCTGTATGTTTTACCTCAGTCTAATATACCACCTGTATGTTTTACCTCAGTCTAATATACCACCTGTATGTTTTACCTCAGTCTAATATACCACCTGTATGTTTTATCTCAGTCTAATATATCACCTGTTTTACCTCAGTCTAATATAACACCTGTATGTTTTACCTCAGTCTAATATATCTCCTGTATGTATTATCTCAGTCTAATATATCACCTGTATGTTTTATCTCAGTCTAATATATCACCTGTATGTTCTACCTCGGTCTAATATATCACCTGTATGTTTTACCTCAGTCTAATATATCACCTGTATGTTTTACCTCGGTCTAATATATCACCTGTATGTTTTACCTCAGTCTAATATATCACCTGTATGTTTTACCTCAGTCTAATATATCACCAGTATGTTTTACCTCAGTCTAATATAACACCTGTATGTTTTACCTCAGTCTAATATATCTCCTGTATGTATTATCTCAGTCTAATATATCACCTGTATGTTTTACTTCGGTCTAATATATCACCTGTATGTTTAACCTCAGTCTAATATATCACCTGTATGTTTTACCTCGGTCTAATATATCACCTGTATGTTTTACCTCGGTCTAATATACCACCTGTATGTTTTACCTCAGTCTAATATATCACCAGTATGTTTTACCTCAGTCTAATATAACACCTGTATGTTTTACCTAAGTCTAATATATCTCCTGTATGTATTATCTCAGTCTAATATATCACCTGTATGTTTTATCTCAGTCTAATATATCACCTGTATGTTTTATCTCAGTCTAATATACCACCTGTATGTTTTACCTCAGTCTAATATACCACCTGTATGTTTTATCTCAGTCTAATATATCACCTGTTTTACCTCAGTCTAATATAACACCTGTATGTTTTACCTCAGTCTAATATATCTCCTGTATGTATTATCTCAGTCTAATATATCACCTGTATGTTTTATCTCAGTCTAATATATCTCCTGTATGTTCTACCTCGGTCTAATATATCACCTGTATGTTTTACCTCAGTCAAATATACCACCTGTATGTTTTACCTCAGTCTAATATATCTCCTGTATGTTTTACCTCGGTCTAATATACCACCTGTATGTTTTACCTCAGTCTAATATACCAACTGTATGTTTTACCTCAGTCTAATATACCACCTGTATGTTTTACCTCAGTCTAATATACCACCTGTATGTTTTACCTCAGTCTAATATACCACCTGTATGTTTTACCTCAGTCTAATATACCACCTGTATGTTTTACCTCAGTCTAATATACCACCTGTATGTTTTATCTCAGTCTAATATATCACCTGTTTTACCTCAGTCTAATATAACACCTGTATGTTTTACCTCAGTCTAATATATCTCCTGTATGTATTATCTCAGTCTAATATATCACCTGTATGTTTTATCTCAGTCTAATATATCACCTGTATGTTCTACCTCGGTCTAATATATCACCTGTATGTTTTACCTCAGTCTAATATATCACCTGTATGTTTTACCTCGGTCTAATATATCACCTGTATGTTTTACCTCAGTCTAATATATCACCTGTATGTTTTACCTCAGTCTAATATATCACCAGTATGTTTTACCTCAGTCTAATATAACACCTGTATGTTTTACCTCAGTCTAATATATCTCCTGTATGTATTATCTCAGTCTAATATATCACCTGTATGTTTTACTTCGGTCTAATATATCACCTGTATGTTTAACCTCAGTCTAATATATCACCTGTATGTTTTACCTCGGTCTAATATATCACCTGTATGTTTTACCTCGGTCTAATATACCACCTGTATGTTTTACCTCAGTCTAATATATCACCAGTATGTTTTACCTCAGTCTAATATAACACCTGTATGTTTTACCTAAGTCTAATATATCTCCTGTATGTATTATCTCAGTCTAATATATCACCTGTATGTTTTATCTCAGTCTAATATATCACCTGTATGTTTTATCTCAGTCTAATATATCACCTGTATGTTTTACCTCCGTCTAATATATCACCTGTATGTTTTACCTCAGTCTAATATACCACCTGTATGTTTTACCTCAGTCTAATATATCTCCTGTATGTTTTACCTCGGTCTAATATACCACCTGTATGTTTTACCTCGGTCTAATATATCACCTGTATGTTTTACCTCAGTCTAATATATCTCCTGTATGTTTTACCTCAGTCTAATATACCAACTGTATGTTTTACCTCCGTCTAATATACCACCTGTATGTTTTACCTCAGTCTAATATATCTCCTGTATGTTTTACCTCAGTCTAATATATCACCTGTATGTTTTACCTCTGTCTAATATACCACCTGTATGTTTTACCTCGGTCTAATATATCACCTGTATGTTTTACCTCGGTCTAATATATCACCTGTATGTTTTACCTCAGTCTAATATACCACCTGTATGTTTTACCTCAGTCTAATATACCACCTGTATGTTTTACCTCGGTCTAATATACCACCTGTATGTTTTACCTCAGTCTAATATACCACCTGTTTTACCTCAGTCTAATATATCTCCTGTATGTTTTACCTCGGGTCTAATATATCACCTGTATGTTTCACCTCGGTCTAATATACCACCTGTATGTTTTACCTCAGTCTAATATACCACCTGTTTTACCTCAGTCTAATATATCTCCTGTATGTTTTACCTCAGTCTAATATATCACCTGTATGTTTTACCTCAGTCTAATATACCACCTGTATGTTTTACCTCGGTCTAATATATCTCCTGTATGTTTTACCTCGGTCTAATATATCTCCTGTATGTTTTACCTCAGTCTAATATATCACCTGTATGTTTTACCTCAGTCTAATATAACACCTGTTTTACCTCAGTCTAATATATCACCTGTATGTTTTACCTCGGTCTAATATATCTCCTGTATGTTTTACCTCAGTCTAATACATCACCTGTATGTTTTACCTCAGTCTAATATAACACCTGTTTTACCTCAGTCTAATATATCTCCTGTATGTTTTACCTCGGGTCTAATATATCACCTGTATGTTTCACCTCAGTCTAATATAACACCTGTATGTTTTACCTCGGTCTAATATATCACCTGTATGTTTTACCTCAGTCTAATATACCACCTGTATGTTTTACCTCAGTCTAATATACCACCTGTATGTTTTACCTCAGTCTAATATACCACCTGTATGTTTTATCTCAGTCTAATATATCACCTGTTTTACCTCAGTCTAATATAACACCTGTATGTTTTACCTCAGTCTAATATATCTCCTGTATGTATTATCTCAGTCTAATATATCACCTGTATGTTTTATCTCAGTCTAATATATCTCCTGTATGTTCTACCTCGGTCTAATATATCACCTGTATGTTTTACCTCAGTCAAATATACCACCTGTATGTTTTACCTCAGTCTAATATATCACCTGTATGTTTTACCTCGGTCTAATATATCACCTGTATGTTTTACCTCTGTCTAATATATCACCTGTATGTTTTATCTCAGTCTAATATACCACCTGTATGTTTTACCTCTGTCTAATATATCACCTGTATGTTTTACCCCAGTCTAATATATCACCTGTATGTTTTACCTCGGTCTAATATACCACCTGTATGTTTTACCTCAGTCTAATATATCACCAGTATGTTTTACCTCAGTCTAATATAACACCTGTATGTTTTACCTCAGTCTAATATATCTCCTGTATGTATTATCTCAGTCTAATATATCACCTGTATGTTTTATCTCAGTCTAATATATCACCTGTATGTTTTATCTCAGTCTAATATATCACCTGTATGTTTTACCTCCGTCTAATATATCACCTGTATGTTTTACCTCAGTCTAATATACCACCTGTATGTTTTACCTCGGTCTAATATATCACCTGTATGTTTTACCTCGGTCTAATATATCACCTGTATGTTTTACCTCGGTCTAATATATCACCTGTATGTTTTACCTCAGTCTAATTATATCTCCTGTATGTTTTACCTCGGTCTAATATACCACCTGTATGTTTTACCTCCGTCTAATATACCACCTGTATGTTTTACCTTGGTCTAATATACCACCTGTATGTTTTACCTCGGTCTAATATATCACCTGTATGTTTTACCTCAGTCTAATATATCACCTGTATGTTTTATCTCAGTCTAATACACCACCTGTATGTTTTACCTCGGTCTAATATATCACCTGTATGTTTTATCTCAGTCTAATATATCTCCTGTGTGTTTTACCTCCGTCTAATATATCACCTGTATGTTTTACCTCGGGTTAATATATCACCTGTATGTTTTACCTCGGGTTAATATATCACCTGTATGTTTTACCTCGGGTTAATATATCACCTGTATGTTTTACCTCTGTCTAATATATCACCTGTATGTTTTACCTCTGTCTAATATATCACCTGTATGTTTTACCTCAGTCTAATATTCCACCGGTATGTTTTACCTCAGTCTAATATGTCACCTGTATGTTTCACCTCAGTCTAATATACCACCTGTATGTTTTACCTCAGTCTATTATACCACCTGTATGTTTTACCTCAGTCTAATATACCACCTGTTTTACCTCAGTCTAATATATCTCCTGTATGCTTTACCTCAGTCTAATATATCTCCTGTATGTTTTACTTCAGTCTAATATACCACCTGTATTTTTCACCTCAGTCTAATATACCACCTGTATGTTTTACCTCAGTCTAATATACCACCTGTATGTTTTACCTCAGTCTAATATACCACCTGTTTTACCTCAGTCTAATATATCTCCTGTATGCTTTACCTCAGTCTAATATATCTCCTGTATGCTTTACCTCAGTCTAATATATCACTTGTATGTTTCACCTCAGTCTAATATAACACCTGTATGTTTTACCTCAGTCTAATATATCACCTGTATGTTTTACCTCAGTCTAATATACCACTTGTATGTTTTACCTCAGTCTAATATACCATCTGTATGTTTTACCTCAGTCTAATATATCACCTGTATATTTTACCTCAGTCTAATATACCACCTGTATGTTTTACCTCAGTCTAATATACCACCTGTATGTTTTATCTCAGTCTAATATATCACCTGTTTTACCTTAGTCTAATATATCACCTGTATGTTTTACCTCGGTCTAATATACCACCTGTATGTTTTACCTCAGTCTAATATATCACCAGTATGTTTTACCTCAGTCTAATATAACACCTGTATGTTTTACCTCAGTCTAATATATCTCCTGTATGTATTATCTCAGTCTAATATATCACCTGTATGTTTTATCTCAGTCTAATATATCACCTGTATGTTTTATCTCAGTCTAATATATCACCTGTATGTTTTACCTCCGTCTAATATATCACCTGTATGTTTTACCTCAGTCTAATATACCACCTGTATGTTTTACCTCAGTCTAATATATCTCCTGTATGTTTTACCTCGGTCTAATATACCACCTGTATGTTTTACCTCGGTCTAATATATCACCTGTATGTTTTACCTCAGTCTAATATATCTCCTGTATGTTTTACCTCAGTCTAATATACCAACTGTATGTTTTACCTCCGTCTAATATACCACCTGTATGTTTTACCTCAGTCTAATATATCTCCTGTATGTTTTACCTCAGTCTAATATATCACCTGTATGTTTTACCTCAGTCTAATATACCACCTGTATGTTTTACCTCGGTCTAATATATCACCTGTATGTTTTACCTCGGTCTAATATATCACCTGTATGTTTTACCTCAGTCTAATATACCACCTGTATGTTTTACCTCAGTCTAATATACCACCTGTATGTTTTACCTCGGTCTAATATACCACCTGTATGTTTTACCTCAGTCTAATATACCACCTGTTTTACCTCAGTCTAATATATCTCCTGTATGTTTTACCTCGGGTCTAATATATCACCTGTATGTTTCACCTCGGTCTAATATACCACCTGTATGTTTTACCTCAGTCTAATATACCACCTGTTTTACCTCAGTCTAATATATCTCCTGTATGTTTTACCTCAGTCTAATATATCACCTGTATGTTTTACCTCAGTCTAATATACCACCTGTATGTTTTACCTCGGTCTAATATATCTCCTGTATGTTTTACCTCGGTCCAATATATCTCCTGTATGTTTTACCTCAGTCTAATATATCACCTGTATGTTTTACCTCAGTCTAATATAACACCTGTTTTACCTCAGTCTAATATATCACCTGTATGTTTTACCTCGGTCTAATATATCTCCTGTATGTTTTACCTCAGTCTAATACATCACCTGTATGTTTTACCTCAGTCTAATATAACACCTGTTTTACCTCAGTCTAATATATCTCCTGTATGTTTTACCTCAGGTCTAATATATCACCTGTATGTTTCACCTCAGTCTAATATAACACCTGTATGTTTTACCTCGGTCTAATATATCACCTGTATGTTTTACCTCAGTCTAATATACCACCTGTATGTTTTACCTCAGTCTAATATACCACCTGTATGTTTTACCTCAGTCTAATATACCACCTGTATGTTTTATCTCAGTCTAATATATCACCTGTTTTACCTCAGTCTAATATAACACCTGTATGTTTTACCTCAGTCTAATATATCTCCTGTATGTATTATCTCAGTCTAATATATCACCTGTATGTTTTATCTCAGTCTAATATATCTCCTGTATGTTCTACCTCGGTCTAATATATCACCTGTATGTTTTACCTCAGTCAAATATACCACCTGTATGTTTTACCTCAGTCTAGTATATCACCTGTATGTTTTACCTCGGTCTAATATATCACCTGTATGTTTTACCTCTGTCTAATATATCACCTGTATGTTTTATCTCAGTCTAATATACCACCTGTATGTTTTACCTCTGTCTAATATATCACCTGTATGTTTTACCCCAGTCTAATATATCACCTGTATGTTTTACCTCGGTCTAATATACCACCTGTATGTTTTACCTCAGTCTAATATATCACCAGTATGTTTTACCTCAGTCTAATATAACACCTGTATGTTTTACCTCAGTCTAATATATCTCCTGTATGTATTATCTCAGTCTAATATATCACCTGTATGTTTTATCTCAGTCTAATATATCACCTGTATGTTTTATCTCAGTCTAATATATCACCTGTATGTTTTACCTCCGTCTAATATATCACCTGTATGTTTTACCTCAGTCTAATATACCACCTGTATGTTTTACCTCGGTCTAATATATCACCTGTATGTTTTACCTCGGTCTAATATATCACCTGTATGTTTTACCTCGGTCTAATATATCACCTGTATGTTTTACCTCAGTCTAATTATATCTCCTGTATGTTTTACCTCGGTCTAATATACCACCTGTATGTTTTACCTCCGTCTAATATACCACCTGTATGTTTTACCTCGGTCTAATATACCACCTGTATGTTTTACCTCAGTCTAATATATCACCTGTATGTTTTATCTCAGTCTAATACACCACCTGTATGTTTTACCTCGGTCTAATATATCACCTGTATGTTTTATCTCAGTCTAATATATCTCCTGTGTGTTTTACCTCCGTCTAATATATCACCTGTATGTTTTACCTCGGGTTAATATATCACCTGTATGTTTTACCTCGGGTTAATATATCACCTGTATGTTTTACCTCGGGTTAATATATCACCTGTATGTTTTACCTCTGTCTAATATATCACCTGTATGTTTTACCTCTGTCTAATATATCACCTGTATGTTTTACCTCAGTCTAATATTCCACCTGTATGTTTTACCTCAGTCTAATATGTCACCTGTATGTTTCACCTCAGTCTAATATACCACCTGTATGTTTTACCTCAGTCTATTATACCACCTGTATGTTTTACCTCAGTCTAATATACCACCTGTTTTACCTCAGTCTAATATATCTCCTGTATGCTTTACCTCAGTCTAATATATCTCCTGTATGTTTTACTTCAGTCTAATATACCACCTGTATGTTTCACCTCAGTCTAATATACCACCTGTATGTTTTACCTCAGTCTAATATACCACCTGTATGTTTTACCTCAGTCTAATATACCACCTGTTTTACCTCAGTCTAATATATCTCCTGTATGCTTTACCTCAGTCTAATATATCTCCTGTATGCTTTACCTCAGTCTAATATATCACTTGTATGTTTCACCTCAGTCTAATATAACACCTGTATGTTTTACCTCAGTCTAATATATCACCTGTATGTTTTACCTCAGTCTAATATACCACTTGTATGTTTTACCTCAGTCTAATATACCACCTGTATGTTTTACCTCAGTCTAATATATCACCTGTATATTTTACCTCAGTCTAATATACCACCTGTATGTTTTACCTCAGTCTAATATACCACCTGTATGTTTTATCTCAGTCTAATATATCACCTGTTTTACCTCAGTCTAATATATCTCCTGTATGTTTCACCTCGGTCTAATATATCTCCTGTATGTATTATCTCAGTCTAATATATCACCTGTATGTTTTACCTCAGTCTAATATATCACCTGTATGTTTTACCTCGGTCTAATATATCACCTGTATGTTTTACCTCGGTCTAATATAATACCTGTATGTTTTACCTCCGTCTAATATACCACTTGTATGTTTTACCTCAGTCTAATATATCACCTGTATATTTTACCTCAGTCTAATATACCACCTGTATGTTTTACCTCAGTCTAATATACCACCTGTATGTTTTACCTCGGTCTAATATATCACCTGTATGTTTTACCTCAGTCTAATATACCACCTGTATGTTTTACCTCGGTCTAATATATCACCTGTATGTTTTACCTCAGTCTAATATATCACCTGTATGTTTTACCTCAGTCTAATATAACACCTGTTTTACCTCAGTCTAATATATCTCCTGTATGTTTTACCTCGGGTCTAATATATCACCTGTATGTTTCACCTCAGTCTAATATAACACCTGTATGTTTTACCTCAGTCTAATATATCACCTGTATGTTTTACCTCAGTCTAATATACCACCTGTATGTTTTACCTCAGTCTAATTTACCACCTGTATGTTTTACCTCAGTCTAATATATCACCTGTATATTTTACCTCAGTCTAATATACCACCTGTATGTTTTACCTCAGTCTAATATATCACCTGTATGTTTTACCTCAGTCTAATATACCACTTGTATGTTTTACCTCAGTCTAATATATCACCTGTATGTTTTATCTCAGTCTAATATACCACCTGTATGTTTTACCTCGGTCTAATATATCTCCTGTATGTTTTACCTCAGTCTAATGTATCACCTGTATGTTTTACCTCGGTCTAATATACCACCTGTATGTTTTACCTCAGTCTAATATACCACCCGTATGTTTTACCTCAGTCTAATATATCTCCTGTATGTTTTACCTCGGTCTAATATACCACCTGTATGTTTTACCTCAGTCTAATATACCAACTGTATGTTTTACCTCAGTATAATATATCACCTGTTTTACCTCAGTCTAATATATCTCCTGTATGTTTCACCTCGGTCTAATATATCTCCTGTATGTATTATCTCAGTCTAATATATCACCTGTATGTTTTACCTCAGTCTAATATATCACCTGTATGTTTTACCTCGGTCTAATATATCACCTGTATGTTTTACCTCGGTCTAATATAATACCTGTATGTTTTACCTCCGTCTAATATACCACTTGTATGTTTTACCTCAGTCTAATATATCACCTGTATATTTTACCTCAGTCTAATATACCACCTGTATGTTTTACCTCAGTCTAATATACCACCTGTATGTTTTACCTCGGTCTAATATATCACCTGTATGTTTTACCTCAGTCTAATATACCACCTGTATGTTTTACCTCGGTCTAATATATCACCTGTATGTTTTACCTCAGTCTAATATATCACCTGTATGTTTTACCTCAGTCTAATATAACACCTGTTTTACCTCAGTCTAATATATCTCCTGTATGTTTTACCTCGGGTCTAATATATCACCTGTATGTTTCACCTCAGTCTAATATAACACCTGTATGTTTTACCTCAGTCTAATATATCACCTGTATGTTTTACCTCAGTCTAATATACCACCTGTATGTTTTACCTCAGTCTAATATACCACCTGTATGTTTTACCTCAGTCTAATATATCACCTGTATATTTTACCTCAGTCTAATATACCACCTGTATGTTTTACCTCAGTCTAATATATCACCTGTATGTTTTACCTCAGTCTAATATACCACTTGTATGTTTTACCTCAGTCTAATATATCACCTGTATGTTTTATCTCAGTCTAATATACCACCTGTATGTTTTACCTCGGTCTAATATATCTCCTGTATGTTTTACCTCAGTCTAATGTATCACCTGTATGTTTTACCTCGGTCTAATATACCACCTGTATGTTTTACCTCAGTCTAATATACCACCCGTATGTTTTACCTCAGTCTAATATATCTCCTGTATGTTTTACCTCGGTCTAATATACCACCTGTATGTTTTACCTCAGTCTAATATACCAACTGTATGTTTTACCTCAGTCTAATATACCACCTGTATGTTTTACCTCAGTCTAATATACCACCTGCATGTTTTACCTCAGTCTAATATACCACCTGTATGTTTTACCTCAGTCTAATATACCACCTGTATGTTTTACCTCAGTCTAATATACCACCTGTATGTTTTATCTCAGTCTAATATATCACCTGTTTTACCTCAGTCTAATATAACACCTGTATGTTTTACCTCAGTCTAATATATCTCCTGTATGTATTATCTCAGTCTAATATATCACCTGTATGTTTTATCTCAGTCTAATATATCACCTGTATGTTCTACCTCGGTCTAATATATCACCTGTATGTTTTACCTCAGTCTAATATATCACCTGTATGTTTTACCTCGGTCTAATATATCACCTGTATGTTTTACCTCAGTCTAATATATCACCTGTATGTTTTACCTCAGTCTAATATATCACCAGTATGTTTTACCTCAGTCTAATATAACACCTGTATGTTTTACCTCAGTCTAATATATCTCCTGTATGTATTATCTCAGTCTAATATATCACCTGTATGTTTTACCTCGGTCTAATATATCACCTGTATGTTTTACCTCAGTCTAATATATCACCTGTATGTTTTACCTCGGTCTAATATATCACCTGTATGTTTTACCTCGGTCTAATATACCACCTGTATGTTTTACCTCGGTCTAATATATCACCAGTATGTTTTACCTCAGTCTAATATAACACCTGTATGTTTTACCTCAGTCTAATATATCTCCTGTATGTATTATCTCAGTCTAATATATCACCTGTATGTTTTATCTCAGTCTAATATATCACCTGTATGTTTTATCTCAGTCTAATATATCACCTGTATGTTTTACCTCCGTCTAATATATCACCTGTATGTTTTACCTCAGTCTAATATACCACCTGTATGTTTTACCTCGGTCTAATATATCACCTGTATGTTTTACCTCAGTCTAATATACCAACTGTATGTTTTACCTCCGTCTAATATATCAACTGTATGTTTTACCTCAGTCTAATATATCACCTGAATGTTTTACCTCAGTCTAATATATCACCTGTATGTTTTACCTCTGTCTAATATACCACCTGTATGTTTTACCTCAGTCTAATATATCACCTGTATGTTTTACCTCTGTCTAATATATCACCTGTATGTTTTACCTCGGTCTAATATATCACCTGTATGTTTTACCTCGGTCTAATATATCACCTGTATGTTTTACCTCGGTCTAATATATCACCTGTATGTTTTACCTCAGTCTAATATATCACCTGTATGTTTTATCTCAGTCTAATATATCACCTGTATGTTTTACCTCAGTCTAATATACCAGCTGTATGTTTTACCTCCGTCTAATATATCACCTGTATGTTTTACCTCAGTCTAAAATACCACCTGTATGTTTTACCTCGGTCTAATATATCACCTGTATGTTTTACCTCGGTCTAATATACCACCTGTATGTTTTACCTCGGTCTAATATATAACCTGTATGTTTTACTTCGGTCTAATATATCACCTGTATGTTTTACCTCAGTCTAATATAACACCTGTATGTTTTACCTCAGTCTAATATATCCCCTGTATGTTTTACCTCAGTCTAATATAACACCTGTATGTTTTACCTCAGTCTAATATAACACCTGTATGTTTTACCTCGGTCTAATATATCCCCTGTATGTTTTACCTCGGTCTAATATACCCCTGTATGTTTTACCTCGGTCTAATATATCACCTGTATGTTTTACCTCAGTCTAATATATCACCTGTATGTTTAACCTCAGTCAAATATACCACCTGTATGTTTTACCTCAGTCTAATATATCACCTGTATGTTTTACCTCGGTCTAATATATCACCTGTATGTTTTACCTCGGTCTAATATATCACCTGTATGTTTTACCTCGGTCTAATATATCACCTGTATGTTTTACCTCAGTCTAATATATCCCCTGTATGTTTTACCTCGGTCTAATATATCCCCTGTATGTTTTACCTCGGTCTAATATACCCCTGTATGTTTTACCTCGGTCTAATATATCACCTGTATGTTTTACCTCAGTCTAATATATCACCTGTATGTTTTACCTCAGTCAAATATACCACCTGTATGTTTTACCTCAGTCTAATATATCACCTGTATGTTTTACCTCGGTCTAATATATCACCTGTATGTTTTACCTCGGTCTAATATATCACCTGTATGTTTTACCTCAGTCTAATATATCACCTGTATGTTTTACCTCGGTCTAATATACCAGCTGTATGTTTTACCTCCGTCTAATATATCACCTGTATGTTTCACCTCGGTCTAATATATCACCTGTATGTTTTACCTCAGTCAAATATACCACCTGTATGTTTTACCTCGGTCTAATATATCACCTGTATGTTTTACCTCGGTCTAATATATCACCTGTATGTTTTACCTCGGTCTAATATACCAGCTGTATGTTTTACCTCCGTCTAATATATCACCTGTATGTTTCACCTCGGTCTAATATACCACCTGTATGTTTTACCTCGGTCTAATATACCACCTGTATGTTTCACCTCCGTCTAATATATCACCTGTATGTTTCACCTCGGTCTAATATATCACCTGTATGTTTTACCTCGGTCTAATATATCACCTGTATGTTTTACCTCGGTCTAATATACCAACTGTATGTTTTACCTCCGTCTAATATATCACCTGTATGTTTTACCTTGGTCTAATATACCACCTGTATGTTTTACCTCGGTCTAATATATCACCTGTATGTTTTACCTCGGTCTAATATATCACCTGTATGTTTTACCTCGGTCTAATATATCACCTGTATGTTTTACCTCGGTCTAATATACCAACTGTATGTTTTACCTCCGTCTAATATATCACCTGTATGTTTTACCTTGGTCTAATATACCACCTGTATGTTTTACCTCGGTCTAATATATCACCTGTATGTTTTACCTCGGTCTAATATACCACCTGTATGTTTTACCTCGGTCTAATATATCACCTGTATGTTTTACCTCGGTCCAATATACCACCTGTATGTTTTACCTCGGTCCAATATACCACCTGTATGTTTTACCTCGGTCTAATATATCACCTGTATGTTTTACCTCGGTCTAATATACCACCTGTATGTTTTACCTCGGTCTAATATATCACCTGTATGTTTTACCTCGGTCTAATATATCACCTGTATGTTTTACGTCGGTCTAATATATCACCTGTATGTTTTACCTCGGTCTAATATATCACCTGTATGTTTCACCTTGGTCTAATATATCACCTGTATGTTTCACCTCGGTCTAATATATCTCCTGTATGTTTCACTTCGGTCTAATATATCACCTGTATGTTTCACCTCGGTCTAATATATCACCTGTATGTTTCACCTCGGTCTAATATATCTCCTGTATGTTTTACCTCAGTCTAATATATCACCTGTATGTTTCACCTCTGTCTAATATATCATCTGTATGTTTTACCCCGGTCTAATATACCAACTGTATGTTTTACCTCGGTCTAATATACCAACTGTATGTTTAACCTCCGTCTAATATATCACCTGTATGTTTTACCTCGGTCTAATATATCACCTGTATGTTTTACCTCAGTCTAATATATCACCAGTATGTGTTACCCCAGTCTAATATATCACCAGTATGTTTTACCTCAGTCTATTATATCACCTGTATGTTTCACCTCGGTCTAATATACCAACTGTATGTTTTACCTCCGTCTAATATACCACCTGTATGTTTTACCTCGGTCTAATATACCAACTGTATGTTTTACCTCCGTCTAATATATCACCTGTATGTTTTACCTCGGTCTAATATATCACCTGTATGTTTCACCTCGGTCTAATATATCTCCTGTATGTTTTACCTCAGTCTAATATATCACCTGTATGTTTTACCTCGGTCTAATATACCACCTGTATGTTTCACCTCGGTCTAATATATCACCTGTATGTTTTACCTCGGTCTAATATATCACCTGTATGTTTTACCTCAGTCTAATATATCACCAGTATGTTTTACCTCAGTCTAATATATCACCAGTATGTTTTACCTCAGTCTATTATATCACCTGTATGTTTCACCTCGGTCTAATATATCTCCTGTATGTTTTACCTTGGTCTATTATATCACCTGTATGTTTCACCTCGGTCTAATATATCTCCTGTATGTTTTACCTCGGTCTAATATATCACCTGTATGTTTTACCTCGGTCTAATATATCACCTGTATGTTTTACCTCAGTCTAATATATCACCAGTATGTTTTACCTCAGTCTAATATATCACCAGTATGTTTTACCTCAGTCTAATATATCACCTGTATGTTTTACCTCAGTCTAATATATCACCTGTATGTTTTACCTCAGTCTAATATATCACCTGTATGTTTTACCTCGGTCAAATATACCAGCTGTATGTTTTACCTCCGTCTAATATATCACCTGTATGTTTCACCTCGGTCTAATATACCACCTGTATGTTTTACCTCGGTCTAATATACCACCTGTATGTTTCACCTCGGTCTAATATATCACCTGTATGTTTTACCCCGGTCTAATATATCACCTGTATGTTTTACCTCGGTCTAATATATCACCTGTATGTTTTACCTCGGTCTAATATACCAACTGTATGTTTTACCTCCGTCTAATATATCACCTGTATGTTTTACCTTGGTCTAATATACCACCTGTATGTTTTACCTCGGTCTAATATATCACCTGTATGTTTTACCTCCGTCTAATATATCACCTGTATGTTTTACCTCGGTCTAATATATCACCTGTATGTTTTACCTCGGTCTAATATACCAACTGTATGTTTTACCTCCGTCTAATATATCACCTGTATGTTTTACCTCGGTCTAATATACCACCTGTATGTTTTACCTCGGTCTAATATATCACCTGTATGTTTTACCTCGGTCTAATATACCACCTGTATGTTTTACCTCGGTCTAATATATCACCTGTAAGTTTTACCTCGGTCCAATATACCACCTGTTTGTTTTACCTCGGTCCAATATACCACCTGTATGTTTTACCTCGGTCCAATATATCACCTGTATGTTTTACCTCGGTCTAATATACCACCTGTATGTTTTACCTCGGTCTAATATATCACCTGTATGTTTTACCTCGGTCTAATATATCACCTGTATTTTTTACCTCGGTCTAATATATCACCTGTATGTTTTACCTCGGTCTAATATATCACCTGTATGTTTCACCTCGGTCTAATATATCACCTGTATGTTTCACCTCGGTCTAATATATCACCTGTATGTTTCACCTCGGTCTAATATATCTCCTGTATGTTTCACTTCGGTCTAATATATCACCTGTATGTTTCACCTCGGTCTAATATATCACCTGTATGTTTCACCTCGGTCTAATATATCACCTGTATGTTTCACCTCGGTCTAATATATCTCCTGTATGTTTCACTTCGGTCTAATATATCACCTGTATGTTTCACCTCGGTCTAATATATCACCTGTATGTTTCACCTCGGTCTAATATATCTCCTGTATGTTTCACCTCGGTCTAATATATCACCTGTATGTTTTACCTCGGTCTAATATATCCCCTGTATGTTTTACCTCAGTCTAATATAACACCTGTATGTTTTACCTCAGTCTAATATAACACCTGTATGTTTTACCTCAGTCTAATATATCCCCTGTATGTTTTACCTCAATCTAATATATCTCCTGTATGTTTTACCTCAGTCTAATATACCACCTGTATGTTTTACCTCGGTCTAATATATCCCCTGTATGTTTTACCTCGGTCTAATATACCCCTGTATGTTTTACCTCGGTCTAATATATCACTTGTATGTTTTACCTCAGTCTAATATATCACCTGTATGTTTTACCTCAGTCAAATATACCACCTGTATGTTTTACCTCAGTCTAATATATCACCTGTATGTTTTACCTCGGTCTAATATATCACCTGTATGTTTTACCTCGGTCTAATATATCACCTGTATGTTTTACCTCGGTCTAATATATCACCTGTATGTTTTACCTCAGTCTAATATATCCCCTGTATGTTTTACCTCGGTCTAATATATCCCCTGTATGTTTTACCTCGGTCTAATATACCCCTGTATGTTTTACCTCGGTCTAATATATCACCTGTATGTTTTACCTCAGTCTAATATATCACCTGTATGTTTTACCTCAGTCAAATATACCACCTGTATGTTTTACCTCAGTCTAATATATCACCTGTATGTTTTACCTCGGTCTAATATATCACCGGTATGTTTTACCTCGGTCTAATATATCACCTGTATGTTTTACCTCAGTCTAATATATCACCTGTATGTTTTACCTCGGTCTAATATACCAGCTGTATGTTTTACCTCCGTCTAATATATCACCTGTATGTTTCACCTCGGTCTAATATATCACCTGTATGTTTTACCTCAGTCAAATATACCACCTGTATGTTTTACCTCGGTCTAATATATCACCTGTATGTTTTACCTCGGTCTAATATACCAGCTGTATGTTTTACCTCCGTCTAATATATCACCTGTATGTTTCACCTCGGTCTAATATACCACCTGTATGTTTTACCTCGGTCTAATATACCACCTGTATGTTTCACCTCGGTCTAATATATCACCTGTATGTTTCACCTCGGTCTAATATATCACCTGTATGTTTTACCTCAGTCTAATATATCACCTGTATGTTTTACCTCGGTCAAATATACCAGCTGTATGTTTTACCTCCGTCTAATATATCACCTGTATGTTTCACCTCGGTCTAATATACCACCTGTATGTTTTACCTCGGTCTAATATACCACCTGTATGTTTCACCTCGGTCTAATATATCACCTGTATGTTTTACCCCGGTCTAATATATCACCTGTATGTTTTACCTCGGTCTAATATATCACCTGTATGTTTTACCTCGGTCTAATATACCTACTGTATGTTTTACCTCCGTCTAATATATCACCTGTATGTTTTACCTTGGTCTAATATACCACCTGTATGTTTTACCTCGGTCTAATATATCACCTGTATGTTTTACCTCGGTCTAATATATCACCTGTATGTTTTACCTCGGTCTAATATATCACCTGTATGTTTTACCTCGGTCTAATATACCAACTGTATGTTTTACCTCCGTCTAATATATCACCTGTATGTTTTACCTTGGTCTAATATACCACCTGTATGTTTTACCTCGGTCTAATATATCACCTGTATGTTTTACCTCGGTCTAATATACCACCTGTATGTTTTACCTCGGTCTAATATATCACCTGTATGTTTTACCTCGGTCCAATATACCACCTGTATGTTTTACCTCGGTCCAATATACCACCTGTATGTTTTACCTCGGTCTAATATATCACCTGTATGTTTTACCTCGGTCTAATATACCACCTGTATGTTTTACCTCGGTCTAATATATCACCTGTATGTTTTACCTCGGTCCAATATACCACCTGTATGTTTTACCTCGGTCTAATATATCACCTGTATGTTTTACCTCGGTCTAATATACCACCTGTATGTTTTACCTCGGTCTAATATATCACCTGTATGTTTTACCTCGGTCTAATATATCACCTGTATGTTTTACGTCGGTCTAATATATCACCTGTATGTTTTACCTCGGTCTAATATATCACCTGTATGTTTCACCTTGGTCTAATATATCACCTGTATGTTTCACCTCGGTCTAATATATCTCCTGTATGTTTCACTTCGGTCTAATATATCACCTGTATGTTTCACCTCGGTCTAATATATCACCTGTATGTTTCACCTCGGTCTAATATATCTCCTGTATGTTTTACCTCGGTCTAATATATCACCTGTATGTTTCACCTCTGTCTAATATATCATCTGTATGTTTTACCCCGGTCTAATATACCAACTGTATGTTTTACCTCGGTCTAATATACCAACTGTATGTTTTACCTCCGTCTAATATATCACCTGTATGTTTTACCTCGGTCTAATATATCACCTGTATGTTTTACCTCAGTCTAATATATCACCAGTATGTGTTACCTCAGTCTAATATATCACCAGTATGTTTTACCTCAGTCTATTATATCACCTGTATGTTTCACCTCGGTCTAATATACCAACTGTATGTTTTACCTCCGTCTAATATACCACCTGTATGTTTTACCTCGGTCTAATATACCAACTGTATGTTTTACCTCCGTCTAATATATCACCTGTATGTTTTACCTCGGTCTAATATATCACCTGTATGTTTCACCTCGGTCTAATATATCTCCTGTATGTTTTACCACAGTCTAATATATCACCTGTATGTTTTACCTCGGTCTAATATACCACCTGTATGTTTCACCTCGGTCTAATATATCACCTGTATGTTTTACCTCGGTCTAATATATCACCTGTATGTTTTACCTCAGTCTAATATATCACCAGTATGTTTTACCTCAGTCTAATATATCACCAGTATGTTTTACCTCAGTCTATTATATCACCTGTATGTTTCACCTCGGTCTAATATATCTCCTGTATGTTTTACCTTGGTCTATTATATCACCTGTATGTTTCACCTCGGTCTAATATATCTCCTGTATGTTTTACCTCGGTCTAATATATCACCTGTATGTTTTACCTCGGTCTAATATATCACCTGTATGTTTTACCTCAGTCTAATATATCACCAGTATGTTTTACCTCAGTCTAATATATCACCAGTATGTTTTACCTCAGTCTAATATATCACCTGTATGTTTTACCTCAGTCTAATATATCACCTGTATGTTTTACCTCAGTCTAATATATCACCTGTATGTTTTACCTCGGTCAAATATACCAGCTGTATGTTTTACCTCCGTCTAATATATCACCTGTATGTTTCACCTCGGTCTAATATACCACCTGTATGTTTTACCTCGGTCTAATATACCACCTGTATGTTTCACCTCGGTCTAATATATCACCTGTATGTTTTACCCCGGTCTAATATATCACCTGTATGTTTTACCTCGGTCTAATATATCACCTGTATGTTTTACCTCGGTCTAATATACCAACTGTATGTTTTACCTCCGTCTAATATATCACCTGTATGTTTTACCTTGGTCTAATATACCACCTGTATGTTTTACCTCGGTCTAATATATCACCTGTATGTTTTACCTCGGTCTAATATATCACCTGTATGTTTTACCTCGGTCTAATATACCAACTGTATGTTTTACCTCCGTCTAATATATCACCTGTATGTTTTACCTCGGTCTAATATACCACCTGTATGTTTTACCTCGGTCTAATATATCACCTGTATGTTTTACCTCAGTCTAATATATCCCCTGTATGTTTTACCTCGGTCTAATATATCCCCTGTATGTTTTACCTCGGTCTAATATACCCCTGTATGTTTTACCTCGGTCTAATATATCACCTGTATGTTTTACCTCAGTCTAATATATCACCTGTATGTTTTACCTCAGTCAAATATACCACCTGTATGTTTTACCTCAGTCTAATATATCACCTGTATGTTTTACCTCGGTCTAATATATCACCTGTATGTTTTACCTCGGTCTAATATATCACCTGTATGTTTTACCTCAGTCTAATATATCACCTGTATGTTTTACCTCGGTCTAATATACCAGCTGTATGTTTTACCTCCGTCTAATATGTCACCTGTATGTTTTACCTCAGTCTAATATATCACCTGTATGTTTTACCTCAGTCTAATATATCACCTGTATGTTTTACCTCGGTCTAATATATCACCTGTATGTTTTACCTCAGTCTAATATATCACCTGTATGTTTCACCTCGGTCTAATATATCACCTGTATGTTTTACCTGAGTCAAATATACCACCTGTATGTTTTACCTCGGTCTAATATATCACCTGTATGTTTTACCTCGGTCTAATATATCACCTGTATGTTTTACCTCGGTCTAATATACCAGCTGTATGTTTTACCTCCGTCTAATATATCACCTGTATGTTTTACCTCAGTCTAATATTCCACCGGTATGTTTTATCTCAGTCAAATATACCACCTGTATGTTTTACCTCGGTCTAATATATCACCTGTATGTTTCACCTCGGTCTAATATACCACCTGTATGTTTTACCTCAGTCTAATATATCACCTGTATGTTTTACCTCAGTCTAATATATCTCCTGTATGTTTTACCTCGGTCTAATATACCACCTGTATGTTTCACCTCGGTCTAATATATCACCTGTATGTTTCACCTCGGTCTAATATATCACCTGTATGTTTTACCTCGGTCTAATATATCACCTGTATGTTTTACCTCGGTCTAATATACCAACTGTATGTTTTACCTCCGTCTAATATATCACCTGTATGTTTTACCTTGGTCTTATATACCACCTGTATGTTTTACCTCGGTCTAATATATCACCTGTATGTTTTACCTCAGTCTAATATATCACCTGTATGTTTTACCTCGGTCTAATATATCACCTGTATGTTTTACCTCGGTCTAATATATCACCTGTATGTTTTACCTCAGTCTAATATATCTCCTGTATGTATTATCTCAGTCTAATATATCACCTGTATGTTTTATCTCAGTCTAATATATCTCCTGTATGTTCTACCTCGGTCTAATATATCACCTGTATGTTTTACCTCAGTCAAATATACCACCTGTATGTTTTACCTCAGTCTAGTATATCACCTGTATGTTTTACCTCGGTCTAATATATCACCTGTATGTTTTACCTCTGTCTAATATATCACCTGTATGTTTTATCTCAGTCTAATATACCACCTGTATGTTTTACCTCTGTCTAATATATCACCTGTATGTTTTACCCCAGTCTAATATATCACCTGTATGTTTTACCTCGGTCTAATATACCACCTGTATGTTTTACCTCAGTCTAATATATCACCAGTATGTTTTACCTCAGTCTAATATAACACCTGTATGTTTTACCTCAGTCTAATATATCTCCTGTATGTATTATCTCAGTCTAATATATCACCTGTATGTTTTATCTCAGTCTAATATATCACCTGTATGTTTTATCTCAGTCTAATATATCACCTGTATGTTTTACCTCCGTCTAATATATCACCTGTATGTTTTACCTCAGTCTAATATACCACCTGTATGTTTTACCTCGGTCTAATATATCACCTGTATGTTTTACCTCGGTCTAATATATCACCTGTATGTTTTACCTCGGTCTAATATATCACCTGTATGTTTTACCTCAGTCTAATTATATCTCCTGTATGTTTTACCTCGGTCTAATATACCACCTGTATGTTTTACCTCCGTCTAATATACCACCTGTATGTTTTACCTCGGTCTAATATACCACCTGTATGTTTTACCTCGGTCTAATATATCACCTGTATGTTTTACCTCAGTCTAATATATCACCTGTATGTTTTATCTCAGTCTAATACATCACCTGTATGTTTTATCTCAGTCTAATATATCTCCTGTGTGTTTTACCTCCGTCTAATATATCACCTGTATGTTTTACCTCGGGTTAATATATCACCTGTATGTTTTACCTCGGGTTAATATATCACCTGTATGTTTTACCTCGGGTTAATATATCACCTGTATGTTTTACCTCGGTCTAATATATCACCTGTATGTTTTATCTCAGTCTAATATATCTCCTGTGTGTTTTACCTCCGTCTAATATATCACCTGTATGTTTTACCTCGGGTTAATATATCACCTGTATGTTTTACCTCGGGTTAATATATCACCTGTATGTTTTACCTCGGGTTAATATATCACCTGTATGTTTTACCTCTGTCTAATATATCACCTGTATGTTTTACCTCTGTCTAATATATCACCTGTATGTTTTACCTCAGTCTAATATTCCACCTGTATGTTTTACCTCAGTCTAATATGTCACCTGTATGTTTCACCTCAGTCTAATATACCACCTGTATGTTTTACCTCAGTCTATTATACCACCTGTATGTTTTACCTCAGTCTAATATACCACCTGTTTTACCTCAGTCTAATATATCTCCTGTATGCTTTACCTCAGTCTAATATATCTCCTGTATGTTTTACTTCAGTCTAATATACCACCTGTATGTTTCACCTCAGTCTAATATACCACCTGTATGTTTTACCTCAGTCTAATATACCACCTGTATGTTTTACCTCAGTCTAATATACCACCTGTTTTACCTCAGTCTAATATATCTCCTGTATGCTTTACCTCAGTCTAATATATCTCCTGTATGCTTTACCTCAGTCTAATATATCACTTGTATGTTTCACCTCAGTCTAATATAACACCTGTATGTTTTACCTCAGTCTAATATATCACCTGTATGTTTTACCTCAGTCTAATATACCACTTGTATGTTTTACCTCAGTCTAATATACCACCTGTATGTTTTACCTCAGTCTAATATATCACCTGTATATTTTACCTCAGTCTAATATACCACCTGTATGTTTTACCTCAGTCTAATATACCACCTGTATGTTTTATCTCAGTCTAATATATCACCTGTTTTACCTCAGTCTAATATATCTCCTGTATGTTTCACCTCGGTCTAATATATCTCCTGTATGTATTATCTCAGTCTAATATATCACCTGTATGTTTTACCTCAATCTAATATATCACCTGTATGTTTTACCTCGGTCTAATATATCACCTGTATGTTTTACCTCGGTCTAATATAATACCTGTATGTTTTACCTCCGTCTAATATACCACTTGTATGTTTTACCTCAGTCTAATATATCACCTGTATATTTTACCTCAGTCTAATATACCACCTGTATGTTTTACCTCAGTCTAATATACCACCTGTATGTTTTACCTCGGTCTAATATATCACCTGTATGTTTTACCTCAGTCTAATATACCACCTGTATGTTTTACCTCGGTCTAATATATCACCTGTATGTTTTACCTCAGTCTAATATATCACCTGTATGTTTTACCTCAGTCTAATATAACACCTGTTTTACCTCAGTCTAATATATCTCCTGTATGTTTTACCTCGGGTCTAATATATCACCTGTATGTTTCACCTCAGTCTAATATAACACCTGTATGTTTTACCTCAGTCTAATATATCACCTGTATGTTTTACCTCAGTCTAATATACCACCTGTATGTTTTACCTCAGTCTAATATACCACCTGTATGTTTTACCTCAGTCTAATATATCACCTGTATATTTTACCTTAGTCTAATATACCACCTGTATGTTTTACCTCAGTCTAATATATCACCTGTATGTTTTACCTCAGTCTAATATACCACTTGTATGTTTTACCTCAGTCTAATATATCACCTGTATGTTTTATCTCAGTCTAATATACCACCTGTATGTTTTACCTCGGTCTAATATATCTCCTGTATGTTTTACCTCAGTCTAATGTATCACCTGTATGTTTTACCTCGGTCTAATATACCACCTGTATGTTTTACCTCAGTCTAATATACCACCCGTATGTTTTACCTCAGTCTAATATATCTCCTGTATGTTTTACCTCGGTCTAATATACCACCTGTATGTTTTACCTCAGTCTAATATACCAACTGTATGTTTTACCTCAGTATAATATATCACCTGTTTTACCTCAGTCTAATATATCTCCTGTATGTTTCACCTCGGTCTAATATATCTCCTGTATGTATTATCTCAGTCTAATATATCACCTGTATGTTTTACCTCAGTCTAATATATCACCTGTATGTTTTACCTCGGTCTAATATATCACCTGTATGTTTTACCTCGGTCTAATATAATACCTGTATGTTTTACCTCCGTCTAATATACCACTTGTATGTTTTACCTCAGTCTAATATATCACCTGTATATTTTACCTCAGTCTAATATACCACCTGTATGTTTTACCTCAGTCTAATATACCACCTGTATGTTTTACCTCGGTCTAATATATCACCTGTATGTTTTACCTCAGTCTAATATACCACCTGTATGTTTTACCTCGGTCTAATATATCACCTGTATGTTTTACCTCAGTCTAATATATCACCTGTATGTTTTACCTCAGTCTAATATAACACCTGTTTTACCTCAGTCTAATATATCTCCTGTATGTTTTACCTCGGGTCTAATATATCACCTGTATGTTTCACCTCAGTCTAATATAACACCTGTATGTTTTACCTCAGTCTAATATATCACCTGTATGTTTTACCTCAGTCTAATATACCACCTGTATGTTTTACCTCAGTCTAATATACCACCTGTATGTTTTACCTCAGTCTAATATATCACCTGTATATTTTACCTCAGTCTAATATACCACCTGTATGTTTTACCTCAGTCTAATATATCACCTGTATGTTTTACCTCAGTCTAATATACCACTTGTATGTTTTACCTCAGTCTAATATATCACCTGTATGTTTTATCTCAGTCTAATATACCACCTGTATGTTTTACCTCGGTCTAATATATCTCCTGTATGTTTTACCTCAGTCTAATGTATCACCTGTATGTTTTACCTCGGTCTAATATACCACCTGTATGTTTTACCTCAGTCTAATATACCACCCGTATGTTTTACCTCAGTCTAATATATCTCCTGTATGTTTTACCTCGGTCTAATATACCACCTGTATGTTTTACCTTAGTCTAATATACCAACTGTATGTTTTACCTCAGTCTAATATACCACCTGTATGTTTTACCTCAGTCTAATATACCACCTGCATGTTTTACCTCAGTCTAATATACCACCTGTATGTTTTACCTCAGTCTAATATACCACCTGTATGTTTTACCTCAGTCTAATATACCACCTGTATGTTTTATCTCAGTCTAATATATCACCTGTTTTACCTCAGTCTAATATAACACCTGTATGTTTTACCTCAGTCTAATATATCTCCTGTATGTATTATCTCAGTCTAATATATCACCTGTATGTTTTATCTCAGTCTAATATATCACCTGTATGTTCTACCTCGGTCTAATATATCACCTGTATGTTTTACCTCAGTCTAATATATCACCTGTATGTTTTACCTCGGTCTAATATATCACCTGTATGTTTTACCTCAGTCTAATATATCACCTGTATGTTTTACCTCAGTCTAATATATCACCAGTATGTTTTACCTCAGTCTAATATAACACCTGTATGTTTTACCTCAGTCTAATATATCTCCTGTATGTATTATCTCAGTCTAATATATCACCTGTATGTTTTACCTCGGTCTAATATATCACCTGTATGTTTTACCTCAGTCTAATATATCACCTGTATGTTTTACCTCGGTCTAATATATCACCTGTATGTTTTACCTCGGTCTAATATACCACCTGTATGTTTTACCTCGGTCTAATATATCACCAGTATGTTTTACCTCAGTCTAATATAACACCTGTATGTTTTACCTCAGTCTAATATATCTCCTGTATGTATTATCTCAGTCTAATATATCACCTGTATGTTTTATCTCAGTCTAATATATCACCTGTATGTTTTATCTCAGTCTAATATATCACCTGTATGTTTTACCTCCGTCTAATATATCACCTGTATGTTTTACCTCAGTCTAATATACCACCTGTATGTTTTACCTCGGTCTAATATATCACCTGTATGTTTTACCTCAGTCTAATATACCAACTGTATGTTTTACCTCCGTCTAATATATCAACTGTATGTTTTACCTCAGTCTAATATATCACCTGAATGTTTTACCTCAGTCTAATATATCACCTGTATGTTTTACCTCTGTCTAATATACCACCTGTATGTTTTACCTCAGTCTAATATATCACCTGTATGTTTTACCTCGGTCTAATATATCACCTGTATGTTTTACCTCGGTCTAATATATCACCTGTATGTTTTACCTCGGTCTAATATATCACCTGTATGTTTTACCTCGGTCTAATATATCACCTGTATGTTTTACCTCAGTCTAATATATCACCTGTATGTTTTATCTCAGTCTAATATATCACCTGTATGTTTTACCTCAGTCTAATATACCAGCTGTATGTTTTACCTCCGTCTAATATATCACCTGTATGTTTTACCTCAGTCTAAAATACCACCTGTATGTTTTACCTCGGTCTAATATATCACCTGTATGTTTTACCTCGGTCTAATATACCACCTGTATGTTTTACCTCGGTCTAATATATAACCTGTATGTTTTACTTCGGTCTAATATATCACCTGTATGTTTTACCTCAGTCTAATATAACACCTGTATGTTTTACCTCAGTCTAATATATCCCCTGTATGTTTTACCTCAGTCTAATATAACACCTGTATGTTTTACCTCAGTCTAATATAACACCTGTATGTTTTACCTCGGTCTAATATATCCCCTGTATGTTTTACCTCGGTCTAATATACCCCTGTATGTTTTACCTCGGTCTAATATATCACCTGTATGTTTTACCTCAGTCTAATATATCACCTGTATGTTTAACCTCAGTCAAATATACCACCTGTATGTTTTACCTCAGTCTAATATATCACCTGTATGTTTTACCTCGGTCTAATATATCACCTGTATGTTTTACCTCGGTCTAATATATCACCTGTATGTTTTACCTCGGTCTAATATATCACCTGTATGTTTTACCTCAGTCTAATATATCCCCTGTATGTTTTACCTCGGTCTAATATATCCCCTGTATGTTTTACCTCGGTCTAATATACCCCTGTATGTTTTACCTCGGTCTAATATATCACCTGTATGTTTTACCTCAGTCTAATATATCACCTGTATGTTTTACCTCAGTCAAATATACCACCTGTATGTTTTACCTCAGTCTAATATATCACCTGTATGTTTTACCTCGGTCTAATATATCACCTGTATGTTTTACCTCGGTCTAATATATCACCTGTATGTTTTACCTCAGTCTAATATATCACCTGTATGTTTTACCTCGGTCTAATATACCAGCTGTATGTTTTACCTCCGTCTAATATATCACCTGTATGTTTCACCTCGGTCTAATATATCACCTGTATGTTTTACCTCAGTCAAATATACCACCTGTATGTTTTACCTCGGTCTAATATATCACCTGTATGTTTTACCTCGGTCTAATATATCACCTGTATGTTTTACCTCGGTCTAATATACCAGCTGTATGTTTTACCTCCGTCTAATATATCACCTGTATGTTTCACCTCGGTCTAATATACCACCTGTATGTTTTACCTCGGTCTAATATACCACCTGTATGTTTCACCTCCGTCTAATATATCACCTGTATGTTTCACCTCGGTCTAATATATCACCTGTATGTTTTACCTCGGTCTAATATATCACCTGTATGTTTTACCTCGGTCTAATATACCAACTGTATGTTTTACCTCCGTCTAATATATCACCTGTATGTTTTACCTTGGTCTAATATACCACCTGTATGTTTTACCTCGGTCTAATATATCACCTGTATGTTTTACCTCGGTCTAATATATCACCTGTATGTTTTACCTCGGTCTAATATATCACCTGTATGTTTTACCTCGGTCTAATATACCAACTGTATGTTTTACCTCCGTCTAATATATCACCTGTATGTTTTACCTTGGTCTAATATACCACCTGTATGTTTTACCTCGGTCTAATATATCACCTGTATGTTTTACCTCGGTCTAATATACCACCTGTATGTTTTACCTCGGTCTAATATATCACCTGTATGTTTTACCTCGGTCCAATATACCACCTGTATGTTTTACCTCGGTCCAATATACCACCTGTATGTTTTACCTCGGTCTAATATATCACCTGTATGTTTTACCTCGGTCTAATATACCACCTGTATGTTTTACCTCGGTCTAATATATCACCTGTATGTTTTACCTCGGTCTAATATATCACCTGTATGTTTTACGTCGGTCTAATATATCACCTGTATGTTTTACCTCGGTCTAATATATCACCTGTATGTTTCACCTTGGTCTAATATATCACCTGTATGTTTCACCTCGGTCTAATATATCTCCTGTATGTTTCACTTCGGTCTAATATATCACCTGTATGTTTCACCTCGGTCTAATATATCACCTGTATGTTTCACCTCGGTCTAATATATCTCCTGTATGTTTTACCTCAGTCTAATATATCACCTGTATGTTTCACCTCTGTCTAATATATCATCTGTATGTTTTACCCCGGTCTAATATACCAACTGTATGTTTTACCTCGGTCTAATATACCAACTGTATGTTTAACCTCCGTCTAATATATCACCTGTATGTTTTACCTCCGTCTAATATATCACCTGTATGTTTTACCTCAGTCTAATATATCACCAGTATGTGTTACCCCAGTCTAATATATCACCAGTATGTTTTACCTCAGTCTATTATATCACCTGTATGTTTCACCTCGGTCTAATATACCAACTGTATGTTTTACCTCCGTCTAATATACCACCTGTATGTTTTACCTCGGTCTAATATACCAACTGTATGTTTTACCTCCGTCTAATATATCACCTGTATGTTTTACCTCGGTCTAATATATCACCTGTATGTTTCACCTCGGTCTAATATATCTCCTGTATGTTTTACCTCAGTCTAATATATCACCTGTATGTTTTACCTCGGTCTAATATACCACCTGTATGTTTCACCTCGGTCTAATATATCACCTGTATGTTTTACCTCGGTCTAATATATCACCTGTATGTTTTACCTCAGTCTAATATATCACCAGTATGTTTTACCTCAGTCTAATATATCACCAGTATGTTTTACCTCAGTCTATTATATCACCTGTATGTTTCACCTCGGTCTAATATATCTCCTGTATGTTTTACCTTGGTCTATTATATCACCTGTATGTTTCACCTCGGTCTAATATATCTCCTGTATGTTTTACCTCGGTCTAATATATCACCTGTATGTTTTACCTCGGTCTAATATATCACCTGTATGTTTTACCTCAGTCTAATATATCACCAGTATGTTTTACCTCAGTCTAATATATCACCAGTATGTTTTACCTCAGTCTAATATATCACCTGTATGTTTTACCTCAGTCTAATATATCACCTGTATGTTTTACCTCAGTCTAATATATCACCTGTATGTTTTACCTCGGTCAAATATACCAGCTGTATGTTTTACCTCCGTCTAATATATCACCTGTATGTTTCACCTCGGTCTAATATACCACCTGTATGTTTTACCTCGGTCTAATATACCACCTGTATGTTTCACCTCGGTCTAATATATCACCTGTATGTTTTACCCCGGTCTAATATATCACCTGTATGTTTTACCTCGGTCTAATATATCACCTGTATGTTTTACCTCGGTCTAATATACCAACTGTATGTTTTACCTCCGTCTAATATATCACCTGTATGTTTTACCTTGGTCTAATATACCACCTGTATGTTTTACCTCGGTCTAATATATCACCTGTATGTTTTACCTCCGTCTAATATATCACCTGTATGTTTTACCTCGGTCTAATATATCACCTGTATGTTTTACCTCGGTCTAATATACCAACTGTATGTTTTACCTCCGTCTAATATATCACCTGTATGTTTTACCTCGGTCTAATATACCACCTGTATGTTTTACCTCGGTCTAATATATCACCTGTATGTTTTACCTCGGTCTAATATACCACCTGTATGTTTTACCTCGGTCTAATATATCACCTGTATGTTTTACCTCGGTCCAATATACCACCTGTATGTTTTACCTCGGTCCAATATACCACCTGTATGTTTTACCTCGGTCCAATATATCACCTGTATGTTTTACCTCGGTCTAATATACCACCTGTATGTTTTACCTCGGTCTAATATATCACCTGTATGTTTTACCTCGGTCTAATATATCACCTGTATTTTTTACCTCGGTCTAATATATCACCTGTATGTTTTACCTCGGTCTAATATATCACCTGTATGTTTCACCTCGGTCTAATATATCACCTGTATGTTTCACCTCGGTCTAATATATCACCTGTATGTTTCACCTCGGTCTAATATATCTCCTGTATGTTTCACTTCGGTCTAATATATCACCTGTATGTTTCACCTCGGTCTAATATATCACCTGTATGTTTCACCTCGGTCTAATATATCACCTGTATGTTTCACCTCGGTCTAATATATCTCCTGTATGTTTCACTTCGGTCTAATATATCACCTGTATGTTTCACCTCGGTCTAATATATCACCTGTATGTTTCACCTCGGTCTAATATATCTCCTGTATGTTTCACCTCGGTCTAATATATCACCTGTATGTTTTACCTCGGTCTAATATATCCCCTGTATGTTTTACCTCAGTCTAATATAACACCTGTATGTTTTACCTCAGTCTAATATAACACCTGTATGTTTTACCTCAGTCTAATATATCCCCTGTATGTTTTACCTCAATCTAATATATCTCCTGTATGTTTTACCTCAGTCTAATATACCACCTGTATGTTTTACCTCGGTCTAATATATCCCCTGTATGTTTTACCTCGGTCTAATATACCCCTGTATGTTTTACCTCGGTCTAATATATCACTTGTATGTTTTACCTCAGTCTAATATATCACCTGTATGTTTTACCTCAGTCAAATATACCACCTGTATGTTTTACCTCAGTCTAATATATCACCTGTATGTTTTACCTCGGTCTAATATATCACCTGTATGTTTTACCTCGGTCTAATATATCACCTGTATGTTTTACCTCGGTCTAATATATCACCTGTATGTTTTACCTCAGTCTAATATATCCCCTGTATGTTTTACCTCGGTCTAATATATCCCCTGTATGTTTTACCTCGGTCTAATATACCCCTGTATGTTTTACCTCGGTCTAATATATCACCTGTATGTTTTACCTCAGTCTAATATATCACCTGTATGTTTTACCTCAGTCAAATATACCACCTGTATGTTTTACCTCAGTCTAATATATCACCTGTATGTTTTACCTCGGTCTAATATATCACCGGTATGTTTTACCTCGGTCTAATATATCACCTGTATGTTTTACCTCAGTCTAATATATCACCTGTATGTTTTACCTCGGTCTAATATACCAGCTGTATGTTTTACCTCCGTCTAATATATCACCTGTATGTTTCACCTCGGTCTAATATATCACCTGTATGTTTTACCTCAGTCAAATATACCACCTGTATGTTTTACCTCGGTCTAATATATCACCTGTATGTTTTACCTCGGTCTAATATACCAGCTGTATGTTTTACCTCCGTCTAATATATCACCTGTATGTTTCACCTCGGTCTAATATACCACCTGTATGTTTTACCTCGGTCTAATATACCACCTGTATGTTTCACCTCGGTCTAATATATCACCTGTATGTTTCACCTCGGTCTAATATATCACCTGTATGTTTTACCTCAGTCTAATATATCACCTGTATGTTTTACCTCGGTCAAATATACCAGCTGTATGTTTTACCTCCGTCTAATATATCACCTGTATGTTTCACCTCGGTCTAATATACCACCTGTATGTTTTACCTCGGTCTAATATACCACCTGTATGTTTCACCTCGGTCTAATATATCACCTGTATGTTTTACCCCGGTCTAATATATCACCTGTATGTTTTACCTCGGTCTAATATATCACCTGTATGTTTTACCTCGGTCTAATATACCTACTGTATGTTTTACCTCCGTCTAATATATCACCTGTATGTTTTACCTTGGTCTAATATACCACCTGTATGTTTTACCTCGGTCTAATATATCACCTGTATGTTTTACCTCGGTCTAATATATCACCTGTATGTTTTACCTCGGTCTAATATATCACCTGTATGTTTTACCTCGGTCTAATATACCAACTGTATGTTTTACCTCCGTCTAATATATCACCTGTATGTTTTACCTTGGTCTAATATACCACCTGTATGTTTTACCTCGGTCTAATATATCACCTGTATGTTTTACCTCGGTCTAATATACCACCTGTATGTTTTACCTCGGTCTAATATATCACCTGTATGTTTTACCTCGGTCCAATATACCACCTGTATGTTTTACCTCGGTCCAATATACCACCTGTATGTTTTACCTCGGTCTAATATATCACCTGTATGTTTTACCTCGGTCTAATATACCACCTGTATGTTTTACCTCGGTCTAATATATCACCTGTATGTTTTACCTCGGTCCAATATACCACCTGTATGTTTTACCTCGGTCTAATATATCACCTGTATGTTTTACCTCGGTCTAATATACCACCTGTATGTTTTACCTCGGTCTAATATATCACCTGTATGTTTTACCTCGGTCTAATATATCACCTGTATGTTTTACGTCGGTCTAATATATCACCTGTATGTTTTACCTCGGTCTAATATATCACCTGTATGTTTCACCTTGGTCTAATATATCACCTGTATGTTTCACCTCGGTCTAATATATCTCCTGTATGTTTCACTTCGGTCTAATATATCACCTGTATGTTTCACCTCGGTCTAATATATCACCTGTATGTTTCACCTCGGTCTAATATATCTCCTGTATGTTTTACCTCGGTCTAATATATCACCTGTATGTTTCACCTCTGTCTAATATATCATCTGTATGTTTTACCCCGGTCTAATATACCAACTGTATGTTTTACCTCGGTCTAATATACCAACTGTATGTTTTACCTCCGTCTAATATATCACCTGTATGTTTTACCTCGGTCTAATATATCACCTGTATGTTTTACCTCAGTCTAATATATCACCAGTATGTGTTACCTCAGTCTAATATATCACCAGTATGTTTTACCTCAGTCTATTATATCACCTGTATGTTTCACCTCGGTCTAATATACCAACTGTATGTTTTACCTCCGTCTAATATACCACCTGTATGTTTTACCTCGGTCTAATATACCAACTGTATGTTTTACCTCCGTCTAATATATCACCTGTATGTTTTACCTCGGTCTAATATATCACCTGTATGTTTCACCTCGGTCTAATATATCTCCTGTATGTTTTACCTCAGTCTAATATATCACCTGTATGTTTTACCTCGGTCTAATATACCACCTGTATGTTTCACCTCGGTCTAATATATCACCTGTATGTTTTACCTCGGTCTAATATATCACCTGTATGTTTTACCTCAGTCTAATATATCACCAGTATGTTTTACCTCAGTCTAATATATCACCAGTATGTTTTACCTCAGTCTATTATATCACCTGTATGTTTCACCTCGGTCTAATATATCTCCTGTATGTTTTACCTTGGTCTATTATATCACCTGTATGTTTCACCTCGGTCTAATATATCTCCTGTATGTTTTACCTCGGTCTAATATATCACCTGTATGTTTTACCTCGGTCTAATATATCACCTGTATGTTTTACCTCAGTCTAATATATCACCAGTATGTTTTACCTCAGTCTAATATATCACCAGTATGTTTTACCTCAGTCTAATATATCACCTGTATGTTTTACCTCAGTCTAATATATCACCTGTATGTTTTACCTCAGTCTAATATATCACCTGTATGTTTTACCTCGGTCAAATATACCAGCTGTATGTTTTACCTCCGTCTAATATATCACCTGTATGTTTCACCTCGGTCTAATATACCACCTGTATGTTTTACCTCGGTCTAATATACCACCTGTATGTTTCACCTCGGTCTAATATATCACCTGTATGTTTTACCCCGGTCTAATATATCACCTGTATGTTTTACCTCGGTCTAATATATCACCTGTATGTTTTACCTCGGTCTAATATACCAACTGTATGTTTTACCTCCGTCTAATATATCACCTGTATGTTTTACCTTGGTCTAATATACCACCTGTATGTTTTACCTCGGTCTAATATATCACCTGTATGTTTTACCTCGGTCTAATATATCACCTGTATGTTTTACCTCGGTCCAATATACCAACTGTATGTTTTACCTCCGTCTAATATATCACCTGTATGTTTTACCTCGGTCTAATATACCACCTGTATGTTTTACCTCGGTCTAATATATCACCTGTATGTTTTACCTCAGTCTAATATATCCCCTGTATGTTTTACCTCGGTCTAATATATCCCCTGTATGTTTTACCTCGGTCTAATATACCCCTGTATGTTTTACCTCGGTCTAATATATCACCTGTATGTTTTACCTCAGTCTAATATATCACCTGTATGTTTTACCTCAGTCAAATATACCACCTGTATGTTTTACCTCAGTCTAATATATCACCTGTATGTTTTACCTCGGTCTAATATATCACCTGTATGTTTTACCTCGGTCTAATATATCACCTGTATGTTTTACCTCAGTCTAATATATCACCTGTATGTTTTACCTCGGTCTAATATACCAGCTGTATGTTTTACCTCCGTCTAATATGTCACCTGTATGTTTTACCTCAGTCTAATATATCACCTGTATGTTTTACCTCAGTCTAATATATCACCTGTATGTTTTACCTCGGTCTAATATATCACCTGTATGTTTTACCTCAGTCTAATATATCACCTGTATGTTTCACCTCGGTCTAATATATCACCTGTATGTTTCACCTCGGTCTAATATATCACCTGTATGTTTTACCTCAGTCAAATATACCACCTGTATGTTTTACCTCGGTCTAATATATCACCTGTATGTTTTACCTCGGTCTAATATATCACCTGTATGTTTTACCTCGGTCTAATATACCAGCTGTATGTTTTACCTCCGTCTAATATATCACCTGTATGTTTTACCTCAGTCTAATATTCCACCGGTATGTTTTATCTCAGTCAAATATACCACCTGTATGTTTTACCTCGGTCTAATATATCACCTGTATGTTTCACCTCGGTCTAATATACCACCTGTATGTTTTACCTCAGTCTAATATATCACCTGTATGTTTTACCTCAGTCTAATATATCTCCTGTATGTTTTACCTCGGTCTAATATACCACCTGTATGTTTCACCTCGGTCTAATATATCACCTGTATGTTTCACCTCGGTCTAATATATCACCTGTATGTTTTACCTCGGTCTAATATATCACCTGTATGTTTTACCTCGGTCTAATATACCAACTGTATGTTTTACCTCCGTCTAATATATCACCTGTATGTTTTACCTTGGTCTTATATACCACCTGTATGTTTTACCTCGGTCTAATATATCACCTGTATGTTTTACCTCAGTCTAATATATCACCTGTATGTTTTACCTCGGTCTAATATATCACCTGTATGTTTTACCTCGGTCTAATATATCACCTGTATGTTTTACCTCGGTCTAATATACCAACTGTATGTTTTACCTCCGTCTAATATATCACCTGTATGTTTTACCTTGGTCTAATATACCACCTGTATGTTTTACCTCGGTCTAATATATCACCTGTATGTTTTACCTCGGTCTAATATACCACCTGTATGTTTTACCTCGGTCTAATATATCACCTGTATGTTTTACCTCGGTCCAATATACCACCTGTATGTTTTACCTCGGTCCAATATACCACCTGTATGTTTTACCTCGGTCTAATATATCACCTGTATGTTTTACCTCGGTCTAATATACCACCTGTATGTTTTACCTCGGTCTAATATATCACCTGTATGTTTTACCTCGGTCCAATATACCACCTGTATGTTTTACCTCGGTCCAATATACCACCTGTATGTTTTACCTCGGTCTAATATATCACCTGTATGTTTTACCTCGGTCTAATATACCACCTGTATGTTTTACCTCGGTCTAATATATCACCTGTATGTTTTACCTCGGTCTAATATATCACCTGTATGTTTTACGTCGGTCTAATATATCACCTGTATGTTTTACCTCGGTCTAATATATCACCTGTATGTTTCACCTTGGTCTAATATATCACCTGTATGTTTCACCTCGGTCTAATATATCTCCTGTATGTTTCACTTCGGTCTAATATATCACCTGTATGTTTCACCTCGGTCTAATATATCACCTGTATGTTTCACCTCGGTCTAATATATCTCCTGTATGTTTTACCTCGGTCTAATATATCACCTGTATGTTTCACCTCTGTCTAATATATCATCTGTATGTTTTACCCCGGTCTAATATACCAACTGTATGTTTTACCTCGGTCTAATATACCAACTGTATGTTTTACCTCCGTCTAATATATCACCTGTATGTTTTACCTCGGTCTAATATATCACCTGTATGTTTTACCTCAGACTAATATATCACCAGTATGTGTTACCTCAGTCTAATATATCACCAGTATGTTTTACCTCAGTCTATTATATCACCTGTATGTTTCACCTCGGTCTAATATACCAACTGTATGTTTTACCTCCGTCTAATATACCACCTGTATGTTTTACCTCGGTCTAATATACCAACTGTATGTTTTACCTCCGTCTAATATATCACCTGTATGTTTTACCTCGGTCTAATATATCACCTGTATGTTTCACCTCGGTCTAATATATCTCCTGTATGTTTTACCTCAGTCTAATATATCACCTGTATGTTTTACCTCGGTCTAATATACCACCTGTATGTTTCACCTCGGTCTAATATATCACCTGTATGTTTTACCTCGGTCTAATATATCACCTGCAGTGGTGCTCAGCAGAGCTCGAATATTCGAGTAGCTCGAATATTCGAGCTCTTTTTCAGCTATCCGAGCTCGGTATTCGAGCTCCGAATAGCTGTAGCTATTCGAATGGGCTATCCGAGTACACTCGAATAGCCCATTCACTATTCGAGCTATTCGAGCAAACGGCGCTATTCGAGCTCGGTACCGAGCTCGAATAGCGTCATAGCCCAGATTGATGTCCTTAGAGCCAATCAGAGGGCTCCCAGGCCCTCTGACGGCAGCCAATCACAGAGGGGGACCCTGGCCAGCCCCTACCCTATAAATAGCGGCCGCCATGTTCCGTTTCTCCATGCTTGCCTGAGACTTGTACAGAGAGAGAGTTGCTCCTTTGTGCTTTGGCTTAGCAAGTGCTCTATTGTGATCATTTACCTAGCGTTTTTGCTCACCTACACCTGCCATATACACCTATATTGTTGTTAGTTAGATAGACATTGTATTTTAGTTAGTAGCTTGTGTGTTACATTAGAGACAGGCAGCTGCTGCAAGCTTACGGGTTTAGGCCTCAGGGGGGCCTTGCCTCTGTGGGCAGCTGTCCTCTGTTTATTTCTCTCATCTATACCAGTATTTCTGCTGTCCTTTACTAATAGTATTGTAGTTATACTGTACTAGGAGTAGGACACTCACTGACTGTCACTGTTTATAGGCTACTAGCTAGCTCCTGCGTGTGTGCACTCACTCACTGTCTGTGTGTACACACACTCTATTTCCTTCTGATTACTGATAGATTATTGTTAGTTAGTTGTACTTACTGTTACTACTTACTCTTACTGTACTAGGAGTCTAGGACACTCAGTCAGACAGTCACTGTGTTCATAGGCTACTAGCTCCTGCGTGCGGTCACTCACTGTCTGAGTGTACACACACCACCCACACTCCATTTCCTTCTGATCGCTGATTGATTATTGTAATTAGTTAGTTCTACTTACTGTTACTACTTACTCTTACTGTACTAGGAGTCTAGGACACTCAGTCACTGTGTTCATAGGCTACTAGCTCCTGCGTGCGGTCACTCACTGTCTGAGTGTACACACACCACCCACACTCCATTTCCTTCTGATCGCTGATTGATTATTGTAATTAGTTAGTTCTACTTACTGTTACTACTTACTCTTACTGTACTAGGAGTCTAGGACACTCAGTCACTGTGTTCATAGGCTACTAGCTCCTGCGTGCGTGCACTCACTGTCTGAGTGTACACACACCACCCACACTCCATTTCCTTCTGATCGCTGATTGATTATTGTAATTAGTTAGTTCTACTTACTGTTACTACTTACTCTTACTGTACTAGGAGTCTAGGACACTCAGTCACTGTGTTCATAGGCTACTAGCTCCTGCGTGCGGTCACTCACTGTCTGAGTGTACACACACCACCCACACTCCATTTCCTTCTGATCGCTGATTGATTATTGTAATTAGTTAGTTCTACTTACTGTTACTACTTACTCTTACTGTACTAGGAGTCTAGGACACTCAGTCACTGTGTTTTCATAGGCTACTAGCTCCTGCGTGCGGTCACTCACTGTCTGAGTGTACACACACCACCCACACTCCATTTCCTTCTGATCGCTGATTGATTATTGTAATTAGTTAGTTCTACTTACTGTTACTACTTATTCTTACTGTACTAGGAGTCTAGGACACTCAGTCACTGTGTGTTCATAGGCTACTAGCTCCTGCGTGCGGTCACTCACTGTCTGAGTGTACACACACCACCCACACTCCATTTCCTTCTGATCGCTGATTGATTATTGTAATTAGTTAGTTCTACTTACTGTTACTACTTACTCTTATTGTACTAGGAGTCTAGGACACTCAGTCACTGTGTTCATAGGCTACTAGCTCCTGCGTGCGTGCACTCACTGTCTGAGTGTACACACACCCACACTCCATTTCCTTCTGATCGCTGATTGATTATCGTAATTAGTTAGTTGTACTTACTGTTACTACTTACTCTTACTGTACTAGGAGTCTAGGACACTCAGTCACTGTGTTCATAGGCTACTAGCTCCTGCGTGCGGTCACTCACTGTCTGAGTGTACACACACCACCCACACTCCATTTCCTTCTGATCGCTGATTGATTATTGTAATTAGTTAGTTCTACTTACTGTTACTACTTACTCTTACTGTACTAGGAGTCTAGGACACTCAGTCACTGTGTTCATAGGCTACTAGCTCCTGCGTGCGGTCACTCACTGTCTGAGTGTACACACACCACCCACACTCCATTTCCTTCTGATCGCTGATTGATTATTGTAATTAGTTAGTTCTACTTACTGTTACTACTTACTCTTACTGTACTAGGAGTCTAGGACACTCAGTCACTGTGTTCATAGGCTACTAGCTCCTGCGTGCGGTCACTCACTGTCTGAGTGTACACACACCCACACTCCATTTCCTTCTGATCGCTGATTGATTATCGTAATTAGTTAGTTGTACTTACTGTTACTACTTACTCTTACTGTACTAGGAGTCTAGGACACTCAGTCACTGTGTTCATAGGCTACTAGCTCCTGCGTGCGGTCACTCACTGTCTGAGTGTACACACACCACCCACACTCCATTTCCTTCTGATCGCTGATTGATTATTGTAATTAGTTAGTTCTACTTACTGTTACTACTTACTCTTACTGTACTAGGAGTCTAGGACACTCAGTCACTGTGTTCATAGGCTACTAGCTCCTGCGTGCGGTCACTCACTGTCTGAGTGTACACACACCACCCACACTCCATTTCCTTCTGATCGCTGATTGATTATTGTAATTAGTTAGTTCTACTTACTGTTACTACTTACTCTTACTGTACTAGGAGTCTAGGACACTCAGTCACTGTGTTCATAGGCTACTAGCTCCTGCGTGCGGTCACTCACTGTCTGAGTGTACACACACCACCCACACTCCATTTCCTTCTGATCGCTGATTGATTATTGTAATTAGTTAGTTCTACTTACTGTTACTACTTACTCTTACTGTACTAGGAGTCTAGGACACTCAGTCACTGTGTTCATAGGCTACTAGATCCTGCGTGCGTGCACTCACTGTCTGAGTGTACACACACTAAATTTACTTGTGATTACTACTGATTATTGTAACTGCTAGTTGTACTTCCTGACTGTTACTACTTACTTACTGTACTAGGGGACACTCACTCAGTCACCTCACCAACCAACCCACTCCATTAAAGTACCCCACTTTTCACCCGCCCTTTTACAAAACTTTTGTCTATACGCCCAAAACATTTAAGATGTCTGGAAGTGGCAGCCAGCGCGGTTTGGGCAAGGGGAAGGGCAGCAAGGGAATCAGGAGGAGAGGGAGCAGCATTGTGGCAGGCCGCGGCCGCGCCACCATGCACAGTTCCGCAGCAGCAGCAGCAGCGTCAGTGGCTAACATTCCTCCCATAGCCACTGGCCGTGGACGCCTTGGGCGCCGCCCAGCAGGAGCATCTGCAACTCACGCTGCAGAGACACAGCAGCAGCAGCGTGTAGCACCTGCTCCCATTTTCCTCCAGCCGGGTCGGAAACGTCCCATTGAGGAAAAGGATGCAGACACTGTGGTGCAACTCATGACGGAGGATGAGCAGCCCGCCATCAGCTCTGCATCCGAGGCCTCCACCCTCACCACCACCACCACCCCTGTTCGCAGCAGCCGCCCAGCAGGGTCTGGGGAGGAGGCCAGTTCACCGTCACTCGCCGACCTGTCATTCAGCAGTCTTTTGACCCCAGGCATCATGAGTAAATTGTCTGCTGTTGTTGGCGATCTTGAGGAGGAGATGCTGATGGGCACTTTGGGGGATGAGGGATTGGACAGCAAGACTGTGGCGACAGTCAAGCAGCCCATCCATGCATCAGGAGAGGAGTTTGGGGGGTCCTCATCCCAGCAGGACATGTTTCAGGAGGGGGAGGATGATGATGACCCGGTGACAGACAGAGACTGGGTGCCACCACCTCCAGGGGATGTCGTCCTCAGCAGCTCTGAGGAGGAGGAGGAGGATGCTCTTGTGGGCCTTGCAAGGAGGCGCATCATTGCAAGCATTGGCAGCAGCAGTAGGCAGGTCCCACAGCCTGCTGGTGTCTCAGGCTCAGCAGCAGCAGCATCTGCCAGTACCACCACCAGCCGCACCCAAGCCCCCCAAGCCCCCCCCCCCCAACCACCACAGGGAGACAGGCAGCAGCGCTTCCATGCCGTAGGGGGATGTTTAAGTCACCAATCTGGCGATATTTCACCATGCCCACTGTGTACAGCAAGTACGCCACTTGCAACCACTGTCAGCGGAAGTTGAGCAGAGGTGCAGACCCCTTAAAGTTCTGCACCAGCTCGCTCATCAACCACCTTGCGGCTAAACATTTCCACCAGCATGAGGAGTTCCAGAGGCTGAAGGCATCTGGTGCTGGCAGTGGCACCACACCCATCACTGCACAGCCTTCAGCAGCAGCAGCAGCAACAGCAGCCACCCGCCCTCCTGCTCCTCCAGCAGCACCAGCAGGAGTGCGGAAACGCACTGCTCCTCCCCCCTCTGCAACTCCTGCCGCCGACACTGAGGCCTGTTCTGGCAGCCAGTCCTCAGTGGCCTCCTCTGCTGTGTCTGCTGATTCCCGTGTCAGCAAAAGGCCACGCCAGAGCCTTTTGAGCGAGTCCTTCCAGGGGGTGGTTAGGGCTCTGCCTCCCAGCAGCCGTCGCGTGCGGCAGCTGAACGGCTTGCTGGCACGGGCCATGTGCTCCCAACTCCTGCCGTACACGCTCGTGCAGGAGGGGAGCGACATTCGTGCGCTGCTTGCTTGCGCAGCCCCAGACTGGCAGCTCCCCAGCAGACACTTCTTTGCCCGCAAGGCCATTCCTGCACTGCACCGCTTTGTGATGGCCAATGTGGAGCGAGGGCTGGAGCACGCGGTTGGTGAAAGGGTCCACGTCACCATGGACTCCTGGAGCAGCCGCTTCGGGACAGGCCGCTACCTGTCCTTCACTGTCCACTGGGTCAGCTTGGTGGAAGGGGGTGAGGATGGGAGAGCAGCAGCGGGCACAGCAGCAGCAGCAACACAGTGGGTGGTGCCACCCCGCAGGCTCAGGGGAACTGCAGCAGGTTCCTCCGATCCTCTGCCATCCTCCGGCACACCTGGCCAAACCCCCCGCCTCAGCAGCAGCGTGAAGGCCCGCCACTGCCAAGCGCTGCTGCACTTGGTCAGCCTTGGGAAGACCAAGCTGACGGCAACCCATGTGTTGGCCAAACTCCAGGAGCAGGAGAGGATTTGGCTGACACCCAGAGGCCTCAGAGTCGGAGAGGTGGTGGCCGACAATGGGGCCAATCTGGTTGCCGCAATAGACAGGGGAAACCTGACCCACATCCCCTGTCTTGCCCACGTGCTGAACCTGGTGGTGCAGAAGTTCCTGCGCACCTACCAGGGGATGGGCGAACTGCTGGAAACGGCAAGGAATGTTGTGCGTCACTTCCGGCGCTCGGCTGCAGCCTGTGCGAGCCTGGAAGACGTGCAAAAGGAGCTGGATCTGCCACGCCATCGGCTGATCCTTGACGTTCCGACTCGCTGGAACTCCACCCTGGCGATGTTGGAGCGTCTGGTTGAACAGAGGCGCGCTGTCAAACAGTACCTTGCCCTGGCCACTGTTTCCGCAGCTCAGAGAAGGGACAAGACCAGCAACTTCCCGTCCATCGTCCCCGATGATGACTGGAGGCACATGCAGCAGGTGTGCTTAGTGCTGGCTCCCTTCCTGCAGGCCACAAACATGGTGAGCAGGGACCATGCTATGGTCTGCGAGTGGGTGCCCCTGGTCTCTCTGCTGAACAGGGCCCTCAATGCTTTGCTGGAACAGGGAGCGGCAGCCTTGGACCAGCAGGAGCGGCAACCAGCTGCGCAGTCCACCTCTGAGGGGGAGGAGGAGGAGGACTTGGTGGAGGTCCCTGACCTGGCTGCTGATGAGGGGGATCAGCACAGCGCAGCTGAGTTGGTGCGGGGGTGGAGAGAGGATGAGGCGGCAGAGGAGGAGGATGAGGACAGCACTGACGTCGATTTGCCAGCAGACGTGGCCCGCCTCTTCCCAATGGCAGCGCACATGCTGACGTGCCTGCGCAGGGACCCCAGGGTGATCCAGATGAAGCAGAGGGAGGACATCTGGATCAGCATGATGTTGGACCCACGCCTCAAGGGGAAGTTGAGCCAGTTCCTGCCGCCTGCAGGAGGAGACCCAGCGCAACAAATAAGGAGCTTGCAGCAGGCCCTTGTTGAGCGCTTGGAGGAAGCCTTCCCCCAGCCTTCCACCCCCACTGTCCAGCAGCCAGCACAGAGGCAGCAGCAGGTGCCTGCATCCAGCAGCAGCAAGCGCCCCACAGACCTGCTGTCTCTCAGCCACGAGCTCTACAGGACTGTAGAGGCTCCGGCAGCAGTGACTAGAGAGGAGATGCATGCAGCAGCATCCTCCTCCGGTCACAGCCAGCGCCTGACCCGCATGGTGGCTGACTACATGGGGTCGTACAGCGGGCTTGACAGCGATGCCCCTGTTGATCCCATGGAGTATTGGGTCAAGCGCATGGAGATCTGGAGCGAGCTGGCGCAGTACGCCCTGGAAGTGCTGTCCTGCCCCCCTTCCAGCGTGCTGTCCGAGCGCTGCTTCAGTGCAGCTGGTGGCGTGGTCACCGAGAAACGCTCACGTCTGTCTCACAAGTCTGTGGACAGACTGACGTTTCTCAAGATGAACCAGGCGTGGGTGGAAGGCGAGTTCCTGGCCCCTGTTGTCGGCGAGAGGGGGACATGAACTGGCTGCCGGAACCATCGTTAATGTGCCTTACCACCCTTTACCACCTCCTGGCTCCTGCTCACTAAGCCAGCCTGGTTCACTTTGACTATTACGTCGCCTGCAGCCACACATTTTACACCTACAGTGGGCTGCTGTGTACTGCCCTTCTGCTGTCTGTCTGTGTTTCCCACTGCCAGGGTACACAGATGATTTACCTTCTGCTGCCACTCTGCCACCAGCTATTACGTCAAACAATAGCTGCTCGCCTACTCCTCCATTCCTCCTCCTGCTGCTGCTGTCTGTCTGTGTTTCCCACTGCCAGGGTACACAGATGATTTACCTTCTGCTGCCACTCTGCCACCAGCTATTACGTCAAACAATAGCTATATTGGTTGCAAAACCAAAAACCAAAAAACCATAAAAAAAAAAAAAAAGGTTTAATTTTTCTGAGGTGCCCGGGTTGAAAACTGTGTTGTCCCAGTTGTGTATTGGACACAATGTGGGCTGCACGACCGCTGTCTGGGACCTCCTGTTGTGTTTATTTACAGCCCTGGTATCACCGCTAGGTACCAGGGCTATTATGTCACGCTGCCTACCTGCTGCCACACTCACACTGCTCCTCCACACCTCCTCCTGCTGCTGCTGCTGCTGTCTGTCTGTGTTTCCCACTGCCAGGGTACACAGATGATTTACCTTCTGCTGCCACTCTGCCACCAGCTATTGCGTCAAACAATAGCTGCTCGCCTACTCCTCCATTCCTCCTCCTGCTGCTGCTGTCTGTCTGTGTTTCCCACTGCCAGGGTACACAGATGATTTACCTTCTGCTGCCACTCTGCCACCAGCTATTACGTCAAACAATAGCTATATTGGTTGCAAAACCAAAAACCAAAAAACCATAAAAAAAAAAAAAAAAAAAGGTTTAATTTTTCTGAGGTGCCCGGGTTGAAAACTGTGTTGTCCCAGTTGTGTATTGGACACAATGTGGGCTGCACGACCGCTGTCTGGGACCTCCTGTTGTGTTTATTTACAGCCCTGGTATCACCGCTAGGTACCAGGGCTATTATGTCACGCTGCCTACCTGCTGCCACACTCACACTGCTCCTCCATACCTCCTCCTGCTGCTGCTGCTGCTGTCTGTCTGTGTTTCCCACTGCCAGGGTACACAGATGATTTACCTTCTGCTGCCACTCTGCCACCAGCTATTACGTCAAACAATAGCTGCTCGCCTACTCCTCCATTCCTCCTCCTGCTGCTGCTGTCTGTCTGTGTTTCCCACTGCCAGGGTACACAGATGATTTACCTTCTGCTGCCACTCTGCCACCAGCTATTACGTCAAACAATAGCTATATTGGTTGCAAAACCAAAACCAAACAAACCATTAAAAAAACAAAAAAAGGTTTAATTTTTCTGAGGTGCCCGGGTTGAAAACTGTGTTGTCCCAGTTGTGTATTGGACACAATGTGGGCTGCACGACCGCTGTCTGGGACCTCCTGTTGTGTTTATTTACAGCCCTGGTATCACCGCTAGGTACCAGGGCTATTATGTCACGGCGAGCTGCCTGCCTCATTGACTGCCTGCTGCCACACACTCATCCTCCTCCTCCTGCTGCTGAATTTACCTCCTGCTGTCTTTGTGTTTCCACTGCCAGGGAGCACATACAATGGCGCTTCCAACATGCGTGCGCCCACCAGCTATTTGTTACACTCAAAAATAGCTGCATTTCTTTAAAAAAAAATTGAAAAGAGAAATACGTGAAGAAGAATAAGACTATATTGAAAAGGAAGGAGGAGAAGAAGAAGAAGAAGAAGAAGAAGAAGAAGAAGAAGAAGAAGAAGAAGAAGAAGAAGAAGAAGAAGAAGACGATATAGAAGAAGACGATATAGAAGAAGAAGAAGAAGACAATATAGAAGAAGAAGAAGAAGAAGAAGACGATATAGAAGAAGACGATATAGAAGAAGAAGAACAAGTATATACAGTAACACTACTGAACAAAATTAAGGACACAACTTCTCTTTCCACATTTTTTTTTAAAGGAACATCCCCACATAATCACTTGCTGTTGTTACTTGGAAAAAAAGAGGTTTCTTGCATCATTCACCCTCCAAACAAGTGTTGGAAGCTATTTAAGGCCAATTCGAATAGTCAGCTCGAATAGTCAGCTCGAATACCGACTCGAATAGTGAGCTCGAAGTCCGAGGTCGAATCGAATAGTAAAAATTATTCGACTCGAATATTCGAATGACCTCGAATAATTTACTATTCGAATTCGACCAAACTCGAATTTTAAAAAGGGGTATTTGAGCACCACTAATCACCTGTATGTTTTACCTCAGTCTAATATATCACCAGTATGTTTTACCTCAGTCTAATATATCACCAGTATGTTTTACCTCAGTCTATTATATCACCTGTATGTTTCACCTCGGTCTAATATATCTCCTGTATGTTTTACCTTGGTCTATTATATCACCTGTATGTTTCACCTCGGTCTAATATATCTCCTGTATGTTTTACCTCGGTCTAATATATCACCTGTATGTTTTACCTCGGTCTAATATACCACCTGTATGTTTTACCTCCGTCTAATATATCACCAGTATGTTTTACCTCAGTCTAATATATCACCAGTATGTTTTACCTCAGTCTAATATATCACCTGTATGTTTTACCTCAGTCTAATATATCACCTGTATGTTTTACCTCAGTCTAATATACCACCTGTATGTTTTACCTCGGTCAAATATACCAGCTGTAAGTTTTACCTCCGTCTAATATATCACCTGTATGTTTCACCTCGGTCTAATATACCACCTGTATGTTTTACCTCAGTCTAATATACCACCTGTATGTTTCACCTCGGTCTAATATATCACCTGCATGTTTTACCCCGGTCTAATATATCACCTGTATGTTTTACCTCGGTCTAATATATCACCTGTATGTTTTACCTCGGTCTAATATACCAACTGTATGTTTTACCTCCATCTAATATATCACCTGTATGTTTTACCTTGGTCTAATATACCACCTGTATGTTTTACCTCGGTCTAATATATCACCTGTATGTTTTACCTCGGTCTAATATATCACCTGTATGTTTTACCTCGGTCTAATATACCAACTGTATGTTTTACCTCCGTCTAATATATCACCTGTATGTTTTACCTCGGACTAATATACCACCTGTATGTTTTACCTCGGTCTAATATACCACCTGTATGTTTTACCTCGGTCTAATATACCACCTGTATGTTTTACCTCGGTCTAATATATCACCTGTATGTTTTACCTCGGTCCAATGTACCACCTGTATGTTTTACCTCGGTCCAATATACCACCTGTATGTTTTACCTCGGTCTAATATATCACCTGTATGTTTTACCTCGGTCTAATATATCACCTGTATGTTTTACCTCGGTCTAATATATCACCTGTATTTTTTACCTCGGTCTAATATATCACCTGTATGTTTTACCTCGGTCTAATATATCACCTGTATGTTTCACCTCGGTCTAATATATCACCTGTATGTTTTACCTCGGTCTAATATATCACCTGTATGTTTTACCTCGGTCTAATATATCACCTGTATGTTTTACCTCGGTCTAATATATCACCTGTATGTTTTACCTCGGCCTAATATATCACCTGTATGTTTTACCTCAGTCTAATATATCACCTGTATGTTTTATCTCAGTCTAATATATCACCTGTATGTTTTACCTCAGTCTAATATACCAGCTGTATGTTTTACCTCTGTCTAATATATCACCTGTATGTTTTACCTCAGTCTAAAATACCACCTGTATGTTTTACCTCGGTCTAATATATCACCTGTATGTTTTACCTCGGTCTAATACACCACCTGTATGTTTTACCTCGGTCTAATATATAACCTGTATGTTTTACTTCGGTCTAATATATCACCTGTATGTTTTACCTCAGTCTAATATAACACCTGTATGTTTTACCTCAGTCTAATATATCCCCTGTATGTTTTACCTCAGTCTAATATAACACCTGTATGTTTTACCTCAGTCTAATATAACACCTGTATGTTTTACCTCAGTCTAATATATCTCCTGTATGTTTTACCTCAGTCTAATATACCACCTGTATGTTTTACCTCGGTCTAATATATCCCCTGTATGTTTTACCTCGGTCTAATATACCCCTGTATGTTTTACCTCGGTCTAATATATCACCTGTATGTTTTACCTCAGTCTAATATATCACCTGTATGTTTTACCTCAGTCAAATATACCACCTGTATGTTTTACCTCAGTCTAATATATCACCTGTATGTTTTACCTCGGTCTAATATATCACCTGTATGTTTTACCTCGGTCTAATATATCACCTGTATGTTTTACCTCGGTCTAATATATCACCTGTATGTTTTACCTCAGTCTAATATATCCCCTGTATGTTTTACCTCGGTCTAATATATCCCCTGTATGTTTTACCTCGGTCTAATATACCCCTGTATGTTTTACCTCGGTCTAATATATCACCTGTATGTTTTACCTCAGTCTAATATATCACCTGTATGTTTTACCTCAGTCAAATATACCACCTGTATGTTTTACCTCAGTCTAATATATCACCTGTATGTTTTACCTCGGTCTAATATATCACCTGTATGTTTTACCTCGGTCTAATATATCACCTGTATGTTTTACCTCAGTCTAATATATCACCTGTATGTTTTACCTCGGTCTAATATACCAGCTGTATGTTTTACCTCCGTCTAATATATCACCTGTATGTTTCACCTCGGTCTAATATATCACCTGTATGTTTTACCTCAGTCAAATATACCACCTGTATGTTTTACCTCGGTCTAATATATCACCTGTATGTTTTACCTCGGTCTAATATATCACCTGTATGTTTTACCTCGGTCTAATATACCAGCTGTATGTTTTACCTCCGTCTAATATATCACCTGTATGTTTCACCTCGGTCTAATATACCACCTGTATGTTTTACCTCGGTCTAATATACCACCTGTATGTTTCACCTCCGTCTAATATATCACCTGTATGTTTCACCTCGGTCTAATATATCACCTGTATGTTTTACCTCGGTCTAATATATCACCTGTATGTTTTACCTCGGTCTAATATACCAACTGTATGTTTTACCTCCGTCTAATATATCACCTGTATGTTTTACCTTGGTCTAATATACCACCTGTATGTTTTACCTCGGTCTAATATATCACCTGTATGTTTTACCTCGGTCTAATATATCACCTGTATGTTTTACCTCGGTCTAATATATCACCTGTATGTTTTACCTCGGTCTAATATACCAACTGTATGTTTTACCTCCGTCTAATATATCACCTGTATGTTTTACCTTGGTCTAATATACCACCTGTATGTTTTACCTCGGTCTAATATATCACCTGTATGTTTTACCTCGGTCTAATATACCACCTGTATGTTTTACCTCGGTCTAATATATCACCTGTATGTTTTACCTCGGTCCAATATACCACCTGTATGTTTTACCTCGGTCCAATATACCACCTGTATGTTTTACCTCGGTCTAATATATCACCTGTATGTTTTACCTCGGTCTAATATACCACCTGTATGTTTTACCTCGGTCTAATATATCACCTGTATGTTTTACCTCAGTCTAATATATCACTTGTATGTTTTACGTCGGTCTAATATATCACCTGTATGTTTTACCTCGGTCTAATATATCACCTGTATGTTTCACCTTGGTCTAATATATCACCTGTATGTTTCACCTCGGTCTAATATATCTCCTGTATGTTTCACTTCGGTCTAATATATCACCTGTATGTTTCACCTCGGTCTAATATATCACCTGTATGTTTCACCTCGGTCTAATATATCTCCTGTATGTTTTACCTCAGTCTAATATATCACCTGTATGTTTCACCTCTGTCTAATATATCATCTGTATGTTTTACCCCGGTCTAATATACCAACTGTATGTTTTACCTCGGTCTGATATACCAACTGTATGTTTTACCTCCGTCTAATATATCACCTGTATGTTTTACCTCGGTCTAATATATCACCTGTATGTTTTACCTCAGTCTAATATATCACCAGTATGTGTTACCTCAGTCTAATATATCACCAGTATGTTTTACCTCAGTCTATTATATCACCTGTATGTTTCACCTCGGTCTAATATACCAACTGTATGTTTTACCTCCGTCTAATATACCACCTGTATGTTTTACCTCGGTCTAATATACCAACTGTATGTTTTACCTCCGTCTAATATATCACCTGTATGTTTTACCTCGGTCTAATATATCACCTGTATGTTTCACCTCGGTCTAATATATCTCCTGTATGTTTTACCTCAGTCTAATATATCACCTGTATGTTTTACCTCGGTCTAATATACCACCTGTATGTTTCACCTCGGTCTAATATATCACCTGTATGTTTTACCTCGGTCTAATATATCACCTGTATGTTTTACCTCAGTCTAATATATCACCAGTATGTTTTACCTCAGTCTAATATATCACCAGTATGTTTTACCTCAGTCTATTATATCACCTGTATGTTTCACCTCGGTCTAATATATCTCCTGTATGTTTTACCTTGGTCTATTATATCACCTGTATGTTTCACCTCGGTCTAATATATCTCCTGTATGTTTTATCTCGGTCTAATATATCACCTGTATGTTTTACCTCGGTCTAATATATCACCTGTATGTTTTACCTCAGTCTAATATATCACCAGTATGTTTTACCTCAGTCTAATATATCACCAGTATGTTTTACCTCAGTCTAATATATCACCTGTATGTTTTACCTCAGTCTAATATATCACCTGTATGTTTTACCTCAGTCTAATATATCACCTGTATGTTTTACCTCGGTCAAATATACCAGCTGTATGTTTTACCTCCGTCTAATATATCACCTGTATGTTTCACCTCGGTCTAATATACCACCTGTATGTTTTACCTCGGTCTAATATACCTCCTGTATGTTTCACCTCGGTCTAATATATCACCTGTATGTTTTACCCCGGTCTAATATATCACCTGTATGTTTTACCTCGGTCTAATATATCACCTGTATGTTTTACCTCGGTCTAATATACCAACTGTATGTTTTACCTCCGTCTAATATATCACCTGTATGTTTTACCTTGGTCTAATATACCACCTGTATGTTTTACCTCGGTCTAATATATCACCTGTATGTTTTACCTCGGTCTAATATATCACCTGTATGTTTTACCTCGGTCTAATATATCACCTGTATGTTTTACCTCGGTCTAATATACCAACTGTATGTTTTACCTCCGTCTAATATATCACCTGTATGTTTTACCTCGGTCTAATATACCACCTGTATGTTTTACCTCGGTCTAATATATCACCTGTATGTTTTACCTCGGTCTAATATACCACCTGTATGTTTTACCTCGGTCTAATATATCACCTGTATGTTTTACCTCGGTCCAATATACCACCTGTATGTTTTACCTCGGTCCAATATACCACCTGTATGTTTTACCTCGGTCCAATATATCACCTGTATGTTTTACCTCGGTCTAATATACCACCTGTATGTTTTACCTCGGTCTAATATATCACCTGTATGTTTTACCTCGGTCTAATATATCACCTGTATTTTTTACCTCGGTCTAATATATCACCTGTATGTTTTACCTCGGTCTAATATATCACCTGTATGTTTCACCTCGGTCTAATATATCACCTGTATGTTTCACCTCGGTCTAATATATCACCTGTATGTTTCACCTCGGTCTAATATATCTCCTGTATGTTTCACTTCGGTCTAATATATCACCTGTATGTTTCACCTCGGTCTAATATATCACCTGTATGTTTCACCTCGGTCTAATATATCACCTGTATGTTTCACCTCGGTCTAATATATCACCTGTATGTTTCACCTCGGTCTAATATATCTCCTGTATGTTTCACCTCGGTCTAATATATCACCTGTATGTTTTACCTCGGTCTAATATATCCCCTGTATGTTTTACCTCAGTCTAATATAACACCTGTATGTTTTACCTCAGTCTAATATAACACCTGTATGTTTTACCTCAGTCTAATATATCCCCTGTATGTTTTACCTCAATCTAATATATCTCCTGTATGTTTTACCTCAGTCTAATATACCACCTGTATGTTTTACCTCGGTCTAATATATCCCCTGTATGTTTTACCTCGGTCTAATATACCCCTGTATGTTTTACCTCGGTCTAATATATCACTTGTATGTTTTACCTCAGTCTAATATATCACCTGTATGTTTTACCTCAGTCAAATATACCACCTGTATGTTTTACCTCAGTCTAATATATCACCTGTATGTTTCACCTCGGTCTAATATATCTCCTGTATGTTTTACCTCAGTCTAATATATCACCTGTATGTTTTACCTCGGTCTAATATACCACCTGTATGTTTCACCTCGGTCTAATATATCACCTGTATGTTTTACCTCGGTCTAATATATCACCTGTATGTTTTACCTCAGTCTAATATATCACCAGTATGTTTTACCTCAGTCTAATATATCACCAGTATGTTTTACCTCAGTCTATTATATCACCTGTATGTTTCACCTCGGTCTAATATATCTCCTGTATGTTTTACCTTGGTCTATTATATCACCTGTATGTTTCACCTCGGTCTAATATATCTCCTGTATGTTTTACCTCGGTCTAATATATCACCTGTATGTTTTACCTCGGTCTAATATATCACCTGTATGTTTTACCTCAGTCTAATATATCACCAGTATGTTTTACCTCAGTCTAATATATCACCAGTATGTTTTACCTCAGTCTAATATATCACCTGTATGTTTTACCTCAGTCTAATATATCACCTGTATGTTTTACCTCAGTCTAATATATCACCTGTATGTTTTACCTCGGTCAAATATACCAGCTGTATGTTTTACCTCCGTCTAATATATCACCTGTATGTTTCACCTCGGTCTAATATACCACCTGTATGTTTTACCTCGGTCTAATATACCACCTGTATGTTTCACCTCGGTCTAATATATCACCTGTATGTTTTACCCCGGTCTAATATATCACCTGTATGTTTTACCTCGGTCTAATATATCACCTGTATGTTTTACCTCGGTCTAATATACCAACTGTATGTTTTACCTCCGTCTAATATATCACCTGTATGTTTTACCTCGGTCTAATATATCACCTGTATGTTTTACCTCAGTCTAATATATCACCAGTATGTTTTACCTCGGTCTAATATATCACCAGTATGTTTTACCTCAGTCTAATATATCACCTGTATGTTTTACCTCAGTCTAATATATCACCTGTATGTTTTACCTCAGTCTAATATATCACCTGTATGTTTTACCTCGGTCAAATATACCAGCTGTATGTTTTACCTCCGTCTAATATATCACCTGTATGTTTCACCTCGGTCTAATATACCACCTGTATGTTTTACCTCGGTCTAATATACCACCTGTATGTTTCACCTCGGTCTAATATATCACCTGTATGTTTTACCCCGGTCTAATATATCACCTGTATGTTTTACCTCGGTCTAATATATCACCTGTATGTTTTACCTCGGTCTAATATACCAACTGTATGTTTTACCTCCGTCTAATATATCACCTGTATGTTTTACCTTGGTCTAATATACCACCTGTATGTTTTACCTCGGTCTAATATATCACCTGTATGTTTTACCTCGGTCTAATATATCACCTGTATGTTTTACCTCGGTCTAATATACCAACTGTATGTTTTACCTCCGTCTAATATATCACCTGTATGTTTTACCTCGGTCTAATATACCACCTGTATGTTTTACCTCGGTCTAATATATCACCTGTATGTTTTACCTCAGTCTAATATATCCCCTGTATGTTTTACCTCGGTCTAATATATCCCCTGTATGTTTTACCTCGGTCTAATATACCCCTGTATGTTTTACCTCGGTCTAATATATCACCTGTATGTTTTACCTCAGTCTAATATATCACCTGTATGTTTTACCTCAGTCAAATATACCACCTGTATGTTTTACCTCGGTCTAATATATCACCTGTATGTTTTACCTCGGTCTAATATATCACCGGTATGTTTTACCTTGGTCTAATATATCACCTGTATGTTTTACCTCAGTCTAATATATCACCTGTATGTTTTACCTCGGTCTAATATACCAGCTGTATGTTTTACCTCCGTCTAATATATCACCTGTATGTTTCACCTCGGTCTAATATATCACCTGTATGTTTTACCTCAGTCAAATATACCACCTGTATGTTTTACCTCGGTCTAATATATCACCTGTATGTTTTACCTCGGTCTAATATATCACCTGTATGTTTTACCTCGGTCTAATATACCAGCTGTATGTTTTACCTCCGTCTAATATATCACCTGTATGTTTCACCTCGGTCTAATATACCACCTGTATGTTTTACCTCGGTCTAATATACCACCTGTATGTTTCACCTCGGTCTAATATATCACCTGTATGTTTCACCTCGGTCTAATATATCACCTGTATGTTTTACCTCGGTCTAATATATCACCTGTATGTTTTACCTCGGTCTAATATACCAACTGTATGTTTTACCTCCGTCTAATATATCACCTGTATGTTTTACCTTGGTCTAATATACCACCTGTATGTTTTACCTCGGTCTAATATATCACCTGTATGTTTTACCTCGGTCTAATATATCACCTGTATGTTTTACCTCGGTCTAATATATCACCTGTATGTTTTACCTCGGTCTAATATACCAACTGTATGTTTTACCTCCGTCTAATATATCACCTGTATGTTTTACCTTGGTCTAATATACCACCTGTATGTTTTACCTCGGTCTAATATATCACCTGTATGTTTTACCTCGGTCTAATATACCACCTGTATGTTTTACCTCGGTCTAATATATCACCTGTATGTTTTACCTCGGTCCAATATACCACCTGTATGTTTTACCTCGGTCCAATATACCACCTGTATGTTTTACCTCGGTCTAATATATCACCTGTATGTTTTACCTCGGTCTAATATACCACCTGTATGTTTTACCTCGGTCTAATATATCACCTGTATGTTTTACCTCGGTCCAATATACCACCTGTATGTTTTACCTCGGTCCAATATACCACCTGTATGTTTTACCTCGGTCTAATATATCACCTGTATGTTTTACCTCGGTCTAATAAACCACCTGTATGTTTTACCTCGGTCTAATATATCACCTGTATGTTTTACCTCGGTCTAATATATCACCTGTATGTTTTACGTCGGTCTAATATATCACCTGTATGTTTTACCTCGGTCTAATATATCACCTGTATGTTTCACCTTGGTCTAATATATCACCTGTATGTTTCACCTCGGTCTAATATATCTCCTGTATGTTTCACTTCGGTCTAATATATCACCTGTATGTTTCACCTCTGTCTAATATATCATCTGTATGTTTTACCCCGGTCTAATATACCAACTGTATGTTTTACCTCGGTCTAATATACCAACTGTATGTTTTACCTCCGTCTAATATATCACCTGTATGTTTTACCTCGGTCTAATATATCACCTGTATGTTTTACCTCAGTCTAATATATCACCAGTATGTGTTACCTCAGTCTAATATATCACCAGTATGTTTTACCTCAGTCTATTATATCACCTGTATGTTTCACCTCGGTCTAATATACCAACTGTATGTTTTACCTCCGTCTAATATACCACCTGTATGTTTTATCTCAGTCTAATATACCACCTGTATGTTTTATCTCAGTCTAATATATCACCTGTATGTTTTACCTCGGTCTAATATACCAACTGTATGTTTTACCTCGGTCTAATATATCACCTGTATGTTTTACCTCGGTCTAATATATCACCTGTATGTTTCACCTCGGTCTAATATATCTCCTGTATGTTTTACCTCAGTCTAATATATCACCTGTATGTTTTACCTCGGTCTAATATACCACCTGTATGTTTCACCTCGGTCTAATATATCACCTGTATGTTTTACCTCGGTCTAATATATCACCTGTATGTTTTACCTCAGTCTAATATATCACCAGTATGTTTTACCTCAGTCTAATATATCACCAGTATGTTTTACCTCAGTCTATTATATCACCTGTATGTTTCACCTCGGTCTAATATATCTCCTGTATGTTTTACCTTGGTCTATTATATCACCTGTATGTTTCACCTCGGTCTAATATATCTCCTGTATGTTTTACCTCGGTCTAATATATCACCTGTATGTTTGACCTCGGTCTAATATATCACCTGTATGTTTTACCTCAGTCTAATATATCACCAGTATGTTTTACCTCAGTCTAATATATCACCAGTATGCTTTACCTCAGTCTAATATATCACCTGTATGTTTTACCTCAGTCTAATATATCACCTGTATGTTTTACCTCAGTCTAATATATCACGTGTATGTTTTACCTCGGTCAAATATACCAGCTGTATGTTTTACCTCCGTCTAATATATCACCTGTATGTTTCACCTCGGTATGTTTTACCTCGGTCTAATATACCACCTGTATGTTTCACCTCGGTCTAATATATCACCTGTATGTTTTACCCCGGTCTAATATATCACCTGTATGTTTTACCTCAGTCTAATATATCACCTGTATGTTTTACCTCGGTCTAATATATCACCTGTATGTTTTACCTCAGTCTAATATATCACCAGTATGTGTTACCTCAGTCTAATATATCACCAGTATGTTTTACCTCAGTCTATTATATCACCTGTATGTTTCACCTCGGTCTAATATACCAACTGTATGTTTTACCTCCGTCTAATATACCACCTGTATGTTTTATCTCAGTCTAATATACCACCTGTATGTTTTATCTCAGTCTAATATATCACCTGTATGTTTTACCTCGGTCTAATATACCAACTGTATGTTTTACCTCGGTCTAATATATCACCTGTATGTTTTACCTCGGTCTAATATATCACCTGTATGTTTCACCTCGGTCTAATATATCTCCTGTATGTTTTACCTCAGTCTAATATATCACCTGTATGTTTTACCTCGGTCTAATATACCACCTGTATGTTTCACCTCGGTCTAATATATCACCTGTATGTTTTACCTCGGTCTAATATATCACCTGTATGTTTTACCTCAGTCTAATATATCACCAGTATGTTTTACCTCAGTCTAATATATCACCAGTATGTTTTACCTCAGTCTATTATATCACCTGTATGTTTCACCTCGGTCTAATATATCTCCTGTATGTTTTACCTTGGTCTATTATATCACCTGTATGTTTCACCTCGGTCTAATATATCTCCTGTATGTTTTACCTCGGTCTAATATATCACCTGTATGTTTGACCTCGGTCTAATATATCACCTGTATGTTTTACCTCAGTCTAATATATCACCAGTATGTTTTACCTCAGTCTAATATATCACCAGTATGCTTTACCTCAGTCTAATATATCACCTGTATGTTTTACCTCAGTCTAATATATCACCTGTATGTTTTACCTCAGTCTAATATATCACGTGTATGTTTTACCTCGGTCAAATATACCAGCTGTATGTTTTACCTCCGTCTAATATATCACCTGTATGTTTCACCTCGGTATGTTTTACCTCGGTCTAATATACCACCTGTATGTTTCACCTCGGTCTAATATATCACCTGTATGTTTTACCCCGGTCTAATATATCACCTGTATGTTTTACCTCGGTCTAATATATCACCTGTATGTTTCACCTTGGTCTAATATATCACCTGTATGTTTCACCTCGGTCTAATATATCTCCTGTATGTTTCACTTCGGTCTAATATATCACCTGTATGTTTCACCTCGGTCTAATATATCACCTGTATGTTTCACCTCGGTCTAATATATCTCCTGTATGTTTTACCTCGGTCTAATATATCACCTGTATGTTTCACCTCTGTCTAATATATCATCTGTATGTTTTACCCCGGTCTAATATACCAACTGTATGTTTTACCTCGGTCTAATATACCAACTGTATGTTTTACCTCCGTCTAATATATCACCTGTATGTTTTACCTCGGTCTAATATATCACCTGTATGTTTTACCTCAGTCTAATATATCACCAGTATGTGTTACCTCAGTCTAATATATTACCAGTATGTTTTACCTCAGTCTATTATATCACCTGTATGTTTCACCTCGGTCTAATATACCAACTGTATGTTTTACCTCCGTCTAATATACCACCTGTATGTTTTATCTCAGTCTAATATACCACCTGTATGTTTTATCTCAGTCTAATATATCACCTGTATGTTTTACCTCGGTCTAATATACCAACTGTATGTTTTACCTCCGTCTAATATATCACCTGTATGTTTTACCTCGGTCTAATATATCACCTGTATGTTTCACCTCGGTCTAATATATCTCCTGTATGTTTTACCTCAGTCTAATATATCACCTGTATGTTTTACCTCGGTCTAATATACCACCTGTATGTTTCACCTCGGTCTAATATATCACCTGTATGTTTTACCTCGGTCTAATATATCACCTGTATGTTTTACCTCAGTCTAATATATCACCAGTATGTTTTACCTCAGTCTAATATATCACCAGTATGTTTTACCTCGGTCTATTATATCACCTGTATGTTTCACCTCGGTCTAATATATCTCCTGTATGTTTTACCTTGGTCTATTATATCACCTGTATGTTTCACCTCGGTCTAATATATCTCCTGTATGTTTTACCTCGGTCTAATATATCACCTGTATGTTTTACCTCGGTCTAATATATCACCTGTATGTTTTACCTCGGTCTAATATATCACCTGTATGTTTTACCTCAGTCTAATATATCACCAGTATGTGTTACCTCAGTCTAATATATTACCAGTATGTTTTACCTCAGTCTATTATATCACCTGTATGTTTCACCTCGGTCTAATATACCAACTGTATGTTTTACCTCCGTCTAATATACCACCTGTATGTTTTATCTCAGTCTAATATACCACCTGTATGTTTTATCTCAGTCTAATATATCACCTGTATGTTTTACCTCGGTCTAATATACCAACTGTATGTTTTACCTCCGTCTAATATATCACCTGTATGTTTTACCTCGGTCTAATATATCACCTGTATGTTTCACCTCGGTCTAATATATCTCCTGTATGTTTTACCTCAGTCTAATATATCACCTGTATGTTTTACCTCGGTCTAATATACCACCTGTATGTTTCACCTCGGTCTAATATATCACCTGTATGTTTTACCTCGGTCTAATATATCACCTGTATGTTTTACCTCAGTCTAATATATCACCAGTATGTTTTACCTCAGTCTAATATATCACCAGTATGTTTTACCTCGGTCTATTATATCACCTGTATGTTTCACCTCGGTCTAATATATCTCCTGTATGTTTTACCTTGGTCTATTATATCACCTGTATGTTTCACCTCGGTCTAATATATCTCCTGTATGTTTTACCTCGGTCTAATATATCACCTGTATGTTTTACCTCGGTCTAATATATCACCTGTATGTTTTACCTCGGTCAAATATACCAGCTGTATGTTTTACCTCCGTCTAATATATCACCTGTATGTTTCACCTCGGTCTAATATACCACCTGTATGTTTTACCTCGGTCTAATATACCACTTTATGTTTCACCTCGGTCTAATATATCACCTGTATGTTTTACCCCGGTCTAATATATCACCTGTATGTTTTACCTCGGTCTAATATATCACCTGTATGTTTTACCTCGGTCTAATATACCAACTGTATGTTTTACCTCCGTCTAATATATCACCTGTATGTTTTACCTTGGTCTAATATACCACCTGTATGTTTTACCTCGGTCTAATATATCACCTGTATGTTTTACCTCGGTCTAATATATCACCTGTATGTTTTACCTCGGTCTAATATACCAACTGTATGTTTTACCTCCGTCTAATATATCACCTGTATGTTTTACCTCGGTCTAATATACCACCTGTATGTTTTACCTCGGTCTAATATACCACCTGTATGTTTTACCTCGGTCTAATATACCACCTGTATGTTTTACCTCGGTCTAATATATCACCTGTATGTTTTACCTCGGTCCAATATACCACCTGTATGTTTTACCTCAGTCCAATATACCACCTGTATGTTTTACCTCGGTCTAATATATCACCTGTATGTTTTACCTCGGTCTAATATATCACCTGTATGTTTTACCTCGGTCTAATATATCACCTGTATTTTTTACCTCGGTCTAATATATCACCTGTATGTTTTACCTCGGTCTAATATATCACCTGTATGTTTCACCTCGGTCTAATATATCACCTGTATGTTTCACCTCGGTCTAATATATCTCCTGTATGTTTCACTTCGGTCTAATATATCACCTGTATGTTTCACCTCGGTCTAATATATCACCTGTATGTTTCACCTCGGTCTAATATATCTCCTGTATGTTTTACCTCGGTCTAATATATCACCAGTATGTTTTACCTCAGTCTAATATATCACCAGTATGTTTTACCTCAGTCTAATATATCACCTGTATGTTTTACCTCAGTCTAATATATCACCTGTATGTTTTACCTCAGTCTATTATATCACCTGTATGTTTTACCTCAGTCTAATATATCACCTGTATGTTTTACCTCAGTCTAATATATCACCTGTATGTTTTACCTCAGTCTAATATATCACCTGTATGTTTTACCTCGGTCTAATATATCACCTGTATGTTTTACCTCGGTCTAATATATCACTTTTATGTTTTACCTCAGTCTTGTAACGATCGGTGTAACACAGAGAGGGTCTGATTACTGGTGATCTGCAGTATCACCAAAATACAGATATATACCTGATTATTGATTATCTGCAGTATCACCGATAATCAGATATATTACTAACCTCTGGCCACCTGAGAGATATGAGTGTTTGGTGCAACAGTAATACTTTGAGAACAATATCAGGAGGACAGGTACAAAGGCAGTAAGGAATATTGCACTAGAGAATGAGTACCTTTCAGCAGCTTGAGAATCTCCCGAAGGGAGGAGTCAGACTGGGAGAGGAAAGGACCAGAGCGTGAGTGACACCAATAGAAGGATGTCACTGACTGATCTGTGAACTATCTCTTAACAGAGGAGATAGTTCTCAAGGTCGGACAAGCCAGGTCGGCAACACACGGACATACAAAGTATAAAGACAGGAGGCTGATTCGGTAATCCTAAAGGTCCGTACACACGCCAGACTGGAGGCAACGACGGGTCCGTCGTCACCTCCCGCTGGGTGGGAGTTCCAACGACAGTCCGGCGTGTGTACGCACTGTCGGCGGACTGATATGGCTGTTTCTGCGCGATCCGCTCGCTCAGAAACAGCCGTATCAGTCCGCCGACAGTGCGTACACACGCCGGACTGTCGTTGGAACGCCCACCCAGCGGGAGGTGACAACGGACCCGTTGTTGCCTCCAGTCCGGCGTGTGTACGCACCTTAAGGCACGCAGGGTTTGGCAACAGAGTATCAGATATAGCGAAGTACCGAATCAGTGAACAGAAGAGTGGTCAGGAAAGCAGTAAGTCATAACAGATAATAAACAATGCCTAGTCTTGGGTGTGAGCTCCGTGATCATCAACACCCTGGAATTAGTCTGACATATAACAGAATGGTAACACAAGTCCTTAATCTTGGGTGTGAGGTCCTTGATCATTAACACCCTGGAACTAGTCTGAAGTATAACAGAATGGTAACACAAGTCCCTAATCTTGGGTGTGAGGCCCTTGATCATCAACACCCTGGAACTAGTCTGAAGTATAACAGAATGATAACACAGATTCTGACAATAAGGTCTGAGTGCTTCCACGTAGTGATCGCAACGGCAGACAACCAGCGAATGACCAGCACCCGGTATATATAGCACAGCGCTCTCCAGCGCCTCCCCTAAATGCTGGACCAATGGGAACTGGCTGAACAGTCAGCTGACCACCGGCTTGGTCAGCTGACTCCCTTCTGACTGTCATAAAAGTTCTGCCTCTTAGCGCACGCGCGCATCCTTCTGAACCTGTGTGGACTATCAGTCCCAGCCACACCAGACATGTGTTGCGTACCACCCGCCGCGCTGGACGTGGAACCAGCCGCACCGCTATCAGGGCACGCGGCGGTTTCTCCGCGTTCAGCCATACTGTCAGATGTAGGCCTACGCGTGCAAACCGCCTTGTTCTGAGCACACGCGGCAGCTTTTCCGCGTTTTCTCACAGTACCCCCCCCCCCCCTCTGAGGAGTGGACTCCGGACAGCTCCCACCCGGTTTCTCAGGATGTAGGGCGTGGAACTCCCTCTTTAATTCATCCGCATGCATGCGGCAATCAGGTACCCATATTCTTTCCTCAATGCCATAACCCTTCCAATGAACCAAATACTGTACTGAGTTATGTACAATACGTGAGTCTAAAATCTTTTCCACTTCATACTCAGGTTGGTCATCCACCATCACAGGGGGAGAAGGAGTGGAATCCACATGCACTGCTGGCTTAAGCAGGGATACATGGAACGATCTCACACCACGCATGCTGGCAGGAAGGTCAATGGCAGAAGTAACATTGTTGATTTTCCTGGTTACTGGGAAGGGACCCACAAATCTGGGTCCTAGCTTGGGTGAAGGCTGTTTTAAAGCCAAATGACGAGTGGACACCCAGACCAAGTCTCCTGGCCAGAACTTCCACTCTATGGAACGTTTCTTGTCAGCTTGTCCTTTCTGACTCTGAAAAGCCTTCTCTAGATTCTTTTTCACAATTCCCCAAATGTTTTTAAATGACTTTTGCCAAGCCTCCAAGGCTGGAAACGGAGTAGAGGCCACTGGCAATGGGGAGAACCTAGGCAACTTTCCTGTTACCACCTGGAATGGAGAGAATCCAGAAGAAGAGCTTTTCAAATTATTGTGTGCAAATTCTGCAAACGGCAAGAGCTTGACCCAATCAGTCTGTGCATGCGCAACATAACACCTTAGAAACTGTTCCAGAGATTGATTAATTCTCTCGGGCTGACCATTGGTCTGTGGGTGGTAGCCCGACGAAAATGACAGTTCCATGCCCAGCTGATGACAGAATGCCCTCCAAAATTTAGAAACAAATTGAACTCCCCGATCTGACACTATATTTTCCGTAATACCATGTAGCCGGAAGATATGCAGGATGAAGAGATCGGCCAACTCCTGGGCCGAGGGGAGTTCTTTCAGGGGCACGAAATGGGCCATTTTACCGAATCTGTCGACTACCACCCAAATGACCGACATGCCCTCAGACTTCGGGAGTTCGCCCACAAAATCCATGGACAAATAGGTCCATGGTTCACTCGGGGTGGGTAAAGGCTGCAATGTTCCCACAGGTGCCTGACGGGAGGGTTTACTACTTGCACACACTGCACATTCTCTCACATACTCCTTGCAGTCAGTTGCCAACGAAGGCCACCATGCACACCTAGCAACAAGATCCTGTGTTCTGGTGGCACCAGGATGTCCAGCATTCTTGTGGGAGTGGAACATCTGCAAAATCTGGAGGCGGAATGGCAACAATACAAATATGACCCCTTCAGGCTTTCCTTCAGGGACATCCTGCTGGAAGGGACTTAAAGTTTCAGTCCAGTTCGTCCAGGTCTCTGTGGCTGCCAACACCACTTTCTGTGGGAGAATAGTCTCTGGGTCTGAGGGCTGTGCTGTCTCTGGCTCAAAACATCTGGATAAAGTGTCTGCTTTCATGTTTTTACTATCCGGGGTATACGTAATTACAAATCTGAATCTCGAGAAAAACAGTGACCACTGAGCCTGTCGGGGACTCAATCTTTTAGCCCCCTCGATGTATTCCAAATTTTTGTGATCAGTGTAAACTGTAATCGTATGTTCTGCTCCCTCTAGCCAATGACGCCATTCTTCAAAGGCCAATTTAATGGCTAGAAGTTCCCTATTGCCTATATCATAGTTTTTCTCTGCGGGTGAAAATCTACGAGAGAAATAGGCACACGGGTGTAACTTTCCCTGCAACCCAGAACGCTGAGACAGCACAGCCCCTACCCCTACCTCTGAGGCATCTACCTCCACAATAAAGGGATAGGAGATGTCGACGTGTCTTAAAATGGGTGCAGTACAAAACAATTCCTTCAGGGTGGAGAAAGCAGCAAGAGCTTCGGAGGACCAGTGGTTAGTATCTGCCCCTTTCTTTGTGAGGCTGGTTGTCCCATGAGAAGATATCATACAATATGTACACTGTTATACAAGCTGTACACTGACTGCTTTACAGTGTCACAGTATCACATCTGCAGTGCTGTCCCATGAGAAAATATCATACAATATTACACTGTTATACAAGCTGTACACTGACTGCTTTACATTGTATCACAGCATCACATCTGCAGTGCTGTCCCATGAGAAGATATTATACAATATTTACACTGCTATACAAGCTGCACACTGACTGCTTTACATTGTGTCACAGTGTCACATCTGCAGTGCTGTCCCATGAGAAGATATCATACAATATTTACACTGTTATACAAGCTGTACACTGACTGCTTTACATTGTATCACAGCGTCACATCTGCAGTGTTGTCCCATGAGAATATATCATACAATAATTACACTGTTATACAAGCTGTACTCTGAATGATTTACATTGTATCACAGTGTCACCTCTGCAGTGCTGTCCCATGAGAAGATATTATACAATATTTACACTGCTATACAAGCTGCACACTGACTGCTTTACATTGTGTCACAGTGTCACATCTGCAGTGCTGTCCCATGAGAAGATATCATACAATATTACACTGTTATACAAGCTGTACACTGACTGCTTTACATTGTATCACAGTGTCACATCTGCAGTGCTGTCCCATGAGAAGATATTATACAATATTTACACTGCTATACAAGCTGCACACTGACTGCTTTACATTGTGTCACAGTGTCACATCTGCAGTGCTGTCCCATGAGAAGATATCATACAATATTTACACTGTTATACAAGCTGTACACTGACTGCTTTACATTGTATCACAGCGTCACATCTGCAGTGTTGTCCCATGAGAATATATCATACAATAATTACACTGTTATACAAGCTGTACTCTGAATGATTTACATTGTATCACAGTGTCACATCTGCAGTGCTGTCCCATGAGAAGATATTATACAATATTTACACTGCTATACAAGCTGCACACTGACTGCTTTACATTGTGTCACAGTGTCACATCTGCAGTGCTGTCCCATGAGAAGATATCATACAATATTACACTGTTATACAAGCTGTACACTGACTGCTTTACATTGTATCACAGTGTCACATCTGCAGTGCTGTCCCATGAGAAGATATCGTACAGTATTTACACTGTTATACAAGCTGTACACTGACTGCTTTACATTGTATCACAGTGTCACATCTGCAGTGCTGTCCAATGAGAAGATACCGTACAATATTTACACTGCTTTACAAGCTGTACACTGACTGCTTTACATTGTATCACAGTGTCACATCTGCAGTGTTGTCCCATGAGAAGATATCATACAATATTACACTGTTATACAAGCTGTACACTGACTGCTTTGCATTGTATCACAGTGTCACATCTGCAGTGCTGTCCCATGAGAAGATATCATACAATATTAAACTGTTATATAAGCTGTACACTGACTGCTTTACATTGTATCACAGTGTCACATCTGCAGTGTTTTCCCATGAGAAGATATCATACAATATTACACTGTTATACAAACTGTACACTGACTGCTTTACATTGTATCACAGCATCACATCTGCAGTGCTGTGCCATGAGAAGATATCATACAATATTACACTGTTATACAAACTGTACACTGACTGCTTTACATTGTATCACAGCATCACATCTGCAGTGCTGTGCCATGAGAAGATATCATACAATATTACACTGTTATACAAGCTGTACACTGACTGCTTTACATTGTGTCACAGTGTCACATCTGCAGTGTTGTCCCAAGAGAAGATATCATACAATATTACACTGTTATACAAGCTGCACACTGACTGCTTTACATTGTATCACAGTGTCACATCTGCAGTGCTGTCCCAAGAGAAGATATCATACAATATTTACACTGTTATACAAGCTGTACACTGACTGCTTTACATTGTATCACAGTGTCGCATCTTCAGTGCTGTCCCATGAGAAGATATCATACAATATTTACACTGTTATACAAGCTGTACACTGACTGCTTTACATTGTGTCACAGTGTCACATCTGCAGTGTTGTCCCATGAGAAGATATCATACAATATTACACTGTTATACAAGCTGTACACTGACTGCTTTACACTGTATCACAGTGTCACATCTGCAGTGTTGTCCCATGAGAAGATATCATACAATATTTACACTGTTATACAAGCTGTACGCTGACTGCTTTGCATTGCATCACAGTGTCACATCTGCAGTGCTGTCCCATGAGAAGATATCATATAATATTACACTGTTATACAAGCTGTACGCTGACTGCTTTACACTGTATCACAGTGTCACATCTGCAGTGTTGTCCCATGAGAAGATATCATATAATATTACACTGTTATACAAGCTGTACGCTGACTGCTTTACACTGTATCACAGTGTCACATCTGCAGTGCTGTCCCAAGAGAAGATATCATACAATATTTACACTGTTATACAAGCTGTACACTGACTGCTTTACATTGTATCACAGTGTCACATCTTCAGTGCTGTCCCATGAGAAGATATCATACAATATTTACACTGTTATACAAGCTGTACACTGACTGCTTTACATTGTGTCACAGTGTCACATCTGCAGTGTTGTCCCATGAGAAGATATCATACAATATTACACTGTTATACAAGCTGTACACTGACTGCTTTACACTGTATCACAGTGTCACATCTGCAGTGTTGTCCCATGAGAAGATATCATACAATATTTACACTGTTATACAAGCTGTACGCTGACTGCTTTGCATTGCATCACAGTGTCACATCTGCAGTGCTGTCCCATGAGAAGATATCATATAATATTACACTGTTATACAAGCTGTACGCTGACTGCTTTACACTGTATCACAGTGTCACATCTGCAGTGTTGTCCCATGAGAAGATATCATATAATATTACACTGTTATACAAGCTGTACGCTGACTGCTTTACACTGTATCACAGTGTCACATCTGCAGTGCTGTCCCATGAGAAGATATCATGCAATATTTACACTGTTATACAAGCTGTACACTGACTGCTTTACATTGTATCACAGCGTCACATCTGCAGTGCTGTCCCATGAGAAGATATCATACAATATTACACTGTTATACAAGCTGTACGCTGACTGCTTTACACTGTATCACAGTGTCACATCTGCAGTGCTGTCCCATGAGAAGATATCATATAATATTACACTGTTATACAAGCTGTACGCTGACTGCTTTACACTGTATCACAGTGTCACATCTGCAGTGTTGTCACATGAGAAGATATCATACAATATTACACTGTTATACAAGCTGTACACTGACTGCTTTACATTGTATCACAGCGTCACATCTGCAGTGTTGTCCCATGAGAAGATATCATACATTATTACACTGTTATACAAGCTGTACACTGACTGCTTTACATTGTATCACAGCGTCACATCTGCAGTGCTGTCCCATGAGAAGATGTCATACAATATTACACTGTTATACAAGCTGTACACTGACTGCTTTACATTGTATCACAGTGTCACATCTGCAGTGCTGTCCCATGAGAAGATGTCATACAATATTACACAGTTATACATGCTGTACACTGACTGCTTTACATTGTATCACAGTGCCACATCTGCAGTGCTGTCCCATGAGAAGATATCATACAATATTACACAGTTATACATGCTGTACACTGACTGCTTTACATTGTATCACAGCGTCACATCTGCAGTGTTGTCCCATGAGAAGATATCATACATTATTACACTGTTATACAAGCTGTACACTGACTGCTTTACATTGTATCACAGTGTCACATCTGCAGTGCTGTCCCATGAGAAGATATCATACAATATTACACTGTTATACAAACTGTACACTGACTGCTTTACATTGTATCACAGCATCACATCTGCAGTGCTGTGCCATGAGAAGATATCATACAATATTACACTGTTATACAAGCTGTACACTGACTGCTTTACATTGTGTCACAGTGTCACATCTGCAGTGTTGTCCCAAGAGAAGATATCATACAATATTACACTGTTATACAAGCTGTACACTGACTGCTTTACATTGTATCACAGCGTCACATCTGCAGTGCTGTCCCATGAGAAGATGTCATACAATATTACACTGTTATACAAGCTGTACACTGACTGCTTTACATTGTATCACAGTGTCACATCTGCAGTGCTGTCCCATGAGAAGATATACAATATTTACACTGTTATACATGCTGTACACTGACTGCTTTACATTGTATCACAGTGCTGTTTAATTTCTAAAATTGATAACACCAAAATGTGTGGCATACATCCTACGAAAGCAACCCGTGTACGTCTGCTACACTTTTACCTCCTTGATAAAGTGTTCCTGTCTCCACGAAATGGTAGATTGACTCTTCATGGGTAAAAACTTCACTATAGAAGTGCTAACTGTAGTCCAGAAAACATTTTACCATTAAAGGATACCCGAGGCAACTTGCTTTGTACAAACGGAGGGAGCGGGTACAGTATGTATGTGCAGGAGTCCTCATACCCCCGCTCTCCTCTGCCCCCCCCGTAAGTCATGTTAGGTTGAGCACTACTATGCAAGCATAGCCCTGCAGCGCGCGTCGTTGACAACCTCTCCGCATGCGCCTGCTACCCCCTCTCCGCATGCGCCTGCTACCCCCTCTCCGCATGCGCCTGCTACCCCCTCTCCGCATGCGCCTGCTACCCCCTCTCCGCATGCGCCTGCTACCCCCTCTCCGCATGCTACCCCCTCTCCGCATGCGCCTGCTACCCCCTCTCTGCATGCGCCTGCTACCCCGTCTCTGCATGCGCCTACTACCCCCTCTCTGCATGCGCCTGCTGCCCCCTCTCCGCATGCGCCTGCTACCCCCTCTCTGCATGCGCCTACTACCCCCTCTCTGCATGCGCCTGCTGCCCCCTCTCCGCATGCGCCTGCTACCCCCTCTCTGCATGCTACCCCCTCTCCGCATGCTACCCCCCCTCCGCATGCGCCTGCTACCCCCTCTCCGCATGCTACCCCCCCTCCGCATGCGCCTGCTACCCCCTCTCCGCATGCGCCTGCTACCCCCCCTCCGCATGCGCCTGCTACCCCCTCTCCGCATGCGCCTGCTACCCCCCCTCCGCATGCGCCTGCTACCCCCTCTTCTATGTATTATTTCACTATAGGATTAATAACAGCAGCTCCACACAAGTGTATATTTATTTCAAACACATAAAAGTCTAGAATAGATACATCTGTACAAAATGACCGCTGTAAACTTCGGGGGATATGTTGGGGAGGGGTGGGGGGTAATGAGGGGGGAGGGGCAGGTAATGATGACTGCTGGGAACAGAAGAGGTGGAGATACAGTATTGGGGTGTAAACTGGATCATGTGACGGGGAACGCTATGGCGGGGTCCATCAGCCAATCACGGTGCTGCGCTCGGGCTTGTTTCTCGTTCTCTCGAAAAAGGCGTAATCCTGCAAACAAAGAGATGGACAAGGGATGACTCTATGAATTATCAGTATGATGTCATCAGCGTGCTGCAGAGTGATGAAAAGAATACACAGCACATCCAGACAATACATCCAGGCATGGAGGAGGGAGAGAATTATCACTACACAGTGCTTCTTTCGCTGAGAATGACTCCACCCAGATTTGATAATGCTGCGGTGTTTGCTGGGTGCTGAGGGACTTGTCTGCCAATTTCTCCGTTCCCCACCTGTTACCTGAAGGATCCAGTGTAAACTCGTAACACTTTCATACAAGACTCTATACAAACTGTCACCTCCATACATGTCTTCATTCATCTCCAGATACCTCCCCGCCCAGACCTTCTGTTCCTCATAGGAGACCCTTTTGTCCTCTAGCCTGGTCACCTCCTCTCACGCTCGCATCCAAGACTTCTCACGGGCTGTCCCTTTCCTTTGGAACTCTCTACCTCAGCTGGTTCGCCATCCCGAGTCTGGAAACCTTCAAACACACCTGCTCAGACAAGCCTATAATTTTCCATAGGTAGCATTGGAAGTTCACTGTCCCCTTCCCTGTGTTTTCTTCACTAGTGTTTCCACCCCACCACCCTCTAGACTGTAAGCTGGCAAGGGCAGGGACCTCCTCCTATTGTTTCTTATTCTGCTGTAATGTATTATCTGAACATGTACCAGTACTGGTGATGTCCACATATCAGCTATGGCTGTGTTTGTATTGCTGGATGTCCTGATTATACAGAACTCTGAACATCTCATGCATCTATGCTCCCCACTGTTGGTTGTATACTATGTACAGTACTACAGAAGATGTTGGTGCCATATAAATAATAATACTAATAATATGATCAGAGCTGTGCTATGCCCAGCCTGCAGGGGGAGCTCTGGCACTGAGGGGGACTCACCAGCAGGAAACAGGCGCCTATTAACACTGCTTTCATCTTCACATCCAGATCTTTGGGGAACTGGATCCCAAAGTTGTCGGCATCTGTGAAGATTTCCTTAGCTAGTCCGGTCCACTGCTTGCTGATCCGGCCCACACTGCGCGACTCACACAGCGGCTTCACCTGGGACAGACAGAGGGCGACAGTGAGCACAGACTGCGGGGCGATAGGAGGTGGAGGAGAGAAGGTGGGGGGAGTGGTGGGGGAGAGGGTAAGAAGGGGAGATGGGGGGGGGGGAGGGTAAGGAGGGGGGGAGGGTAAGGAGGGAGAAGATAGAAAAAAAGGAAGGAAGGAGAGGAGGGTAGTGAGGGATGAGAGGATGGAGGGAAAGTAATGAGGGATACAGGACAGACCAAGGAGAGAAGAGATGTGATGAAAATGGGGGGGGGGGGGGGGGGGGTTGGTAAAGAAAGGTGAGACAGAAAGAAAAGAGAGGAGGAAAGAGTGGGAAGTATGAGTTGTGTTGTGGAATATGCTGGGATATGCTGCCAATTTATGTCATTTGGTGGGATATGCCTACTTTATGCTGTCTGGTGGAATATGCTGCCTAGTTATGTTGTTTGGTGGGATATGCTGCCTAGTTATTTTATGTGGTGGGATATGCTGTTTAGTTATGTTATTTGGTGGGATGTGCTGTTTAGTTATGTTGTTTGGTGGGATATGCTGCCTAGTTATTTTGTTTGGTGGGATATGCTGCCTAGTTATGTTATTTGGTGGGATGTGCTGTTTAGTCATGTTGTTTGGTGGGATATGCTGCCTTTCTATGTTGTTTGGTGAGATATGTTGCATATTTATGTTGTTTGGTGATATATACTGCCTAGTTATGTTGTTTAGTGGGATATGCTGCCTAGTTATGTTGTTTGGTGGGATATGCTGCCTAGTTATGTTGTTTAGTGGGATATGCTGCCTAGTTATGCTGTTTGGTGGGATATGCTGCCTAGTTATGTTGTTTGGTGGGATATGCTGCCTTTCTATGTTGTCTGGTAGGATATGTTGCATATTTATGTTGTTTGGTGGGATATGCTGCCTTTCTATGTTGTCTGGTAGGATATGTTGCATATTTATGTTGTTTGGTGATATATACTGCCTAGTTATGTTGTTTAGTGGGATATGCTGCCTAGTTATGTTGTTTGGTGGGATATGCTGCCTTTCTATGTTGTCTGGTAGGATATGTTGCATATTTATGTTGTTTGGTGATATATACTGCCTAGTTATGTTGTTTAGTGGGATATGCTGCCTAGTTATGTTGTTTGGTGGGATATGCTGCCTTTCTATGTTGTCTGGTAGGATATGTTGCATATTTATGTTGTTTGGTGGCATATGCTGCCTAGTTATGTTGTTTAGTGGGATATGCTGCCTAGTTATGTTGTTTGGTGGGATATGCTGCCTAGTTATTTTATGTGGTGGGATATGCTGCCTAGTTATTTTATGTGGTGGGATATGCTGTTTAGTTATGTTATTTGGTGGGATGTGCTGTTTAGTTATGTTATGTGGTGGGATGTGCTGTTTAGTTATGTTGTTTGGTGGGATGTGCTGTTTAGTTATGTTGTTTGGTGGGATATGCTGCCTAGTTATTTTGTTTGGTGGGATATGCTGCCTAGTTATGTTATTTGGTGGGATGTGCTGTTTAGTCATGTTGTTTGGTGGGATATGCTGCCTTTCTATGTTGTTTGGTGAGATATGTTGCATATTTATGTTGTTTGGTGATATATACTGCCTAGTTATGTTGTTTAGTGGGATATGCTGCCTAGTTATGTTGTTTGGTGGGATATGCTGCCTAGTTATGTTGTTTGGTGGGATATGCTGCCTAGTTATGTTGTTTGGTGGGATATGCTGCCTAGTTATGTTGTTTAGTGGGATATGCTGCCTTTCTATGTTGTCTGGTAGGATATGTTGCATATTTATGTTGTTTGGTGGGATATGCTGCCTAGTTATGTTGTTTGGTGGCATATGCTGCCTAGTTATGTTGTTTGGTGGGATATGCTGCCTAGTTATGTTGTTTGGTGGGATATGTTGCCTAGTTATGTTGTTTGGTGGGATATGCTGTGTATTTATATGTTTTGGGGGATATGCTGCCTAGTTATGTTGTTTGGTGGGATATGCTGTCTATTTATATGTTTTGGGGGGATATGCTGCCTAGTTATGTTGTTTGGTGGGATATGCTGCCTAGTTTTGTTGTTTGGTGGGATATTATTATTATTATTATTTATTGTATTTATAAAGCGCCAACATATTACGCAGCGCTGGACAATAAATATATACAATGATACAAGGATGACAGACATAGGGTTATACACATAGAACAAAGTTATACATACAAATTGTACAAAATACATGATCATGCAATATGGGCTGGTTAGGTAGGCCCAGTAATACAAGTACAGGCTGTCATAGGACAGGAGCACATGAGCCTGTAGATTACACTAGGGAGTGGAGGACCCTGCCAGAGGCTTACAATCTAAAGAGAGGGGTGGAAACACTAGGGGGGGCTGTTAAATATTCCTTAGAGAGTTACTGTGTGGTAGGAGGTGGGTAGGCCATCATAAAGAGGTGGGTTTTGAGGGCTTGCTTGAATGTGTTGAAAGAGGCAGCAAGTCTGACGGGTGGTGGAAGGGCATTCCAGAGGGTGGGGGCAGCTCTTGAGAAATCCTGCAGGCGGGCATGGGAGTGTGAAATGCGCGGGGTGGTGAGGCGAAGGTCGTTGGAGGAACGGAGGGGGCGACCTGGTGTATACTTGTGAACAAGCTCCGAGATGTAGGTAGGGCATGTTTTGTGCACAGATTTATACGCCAGGCATAGAATCTTGAAACTTATCCTGAGACGGATAGGGAGCCAGTGCAGGGATTCACAAAGGGGAGATGTGGATGCAGAGCGGTGCGAAGAATGGATGAGTCTTGCAGCCGCGTTCATCACTGATTGAAGGGGGGCAGTGCGTTTCAGGGGGAGGCCAGAAAGGAGTGAGTTACAGTAATCAAGGCGGGAGATGATGAGGGCATGGATGAGCAGTTTGGTCGTGTCCGGGGTTAAGAATGGGCGGATCTTGGAGATATTACGGAGGTGGAAATTACAGGCTCTTGTGATGTTTTGGATGTGTGGGATGAAGGAGAGGTCAGAGTCCAAGGTGACACCCAGGCAGCGGGACTGGGAGGTAGGGAGAATGGTGCCTAGTTATGTTGTTTGGTGGGATATGCTGTCTATTTATATGTTTTGGGGGGATATGCTGCCTAGTTATGTTGTTTGGTGGGATATGCTGTCTATTTATGCTGTTTGGTGGGACACGCTGCCTTAATACATTGACTTACTTGCATCACTTATCACGATTTCTACCACAGAGTCAGTAGTTCTGGCTCTCCAGCTCCAATATACCGATATTTCCACTGTTACAGGGCGGGTCATTTGGCGGGTGACCCTATGAGGGGCGGGGCCATGCACCTCACCCTAGAAGGGGGCACATACGGGATCTGATTTACACTCATCACAAACATATGAGCATTCAGGACCAGCTACAGTGTGACTCAGCAGCCAGAATCCGGCCGTGGCTGATCACTGATGACATGTGTGTCTGGAGGAATGCGGAATACACCGGCGAGGAGGGCCGGCCACATTCCTGCATGCGCTGCGTACATGCCAGCGCCTGCAGGGGGAGGGGGGATGTAAACAAGCTACGAGATGGGCAGAGCGTGCAACAGTCACTACTGAGAGAAAGATTCACCTGTATATCTGATTTATTGTAATAGTGTTTTCTGCATTCTGTGGCTGAGAGTGTTCCTATCTGCAGAGGGGAAAGGAGTTCAAGGACTAAAATACACCAAGGTCCAGATTAACATTAGCCCATGCCCTGTGCAGAAGTAAATGAGGGTTTGTGGCCACTTCTTACACTTAGACCTTGATTCACTAACCAGCGCTTACCATTAGCACCATAGCACTAAGCAGGTTTTCGAGCGTTAAGTGTTGTGCAATCGTTAGTGCGCACAAAATAGTACTGTTCACACGCAGCGAGGTGCGGCGAAAACGTTGTGCGGTATGACGATAAAGTCACACTGGATGCGTCTAAAAAGTGGCATTAGGTGCGCCTAAAACATCCTACTGGGTGCCCTATGTTTTCGGCGCTGCGCGCAAACAGGCAGGTGCAAAGTACCTTGCGTCCTACTTTGCGCCCACAAACTCTTTGGCCGTGCTGACCGGCTTAGCACCGGTTAGTGAATGAAGCCCTAAATCTCTCCAGGGTGAGTGTGGGCCCCCTTGTACAAGCAGTAAATGTGTAAAGAGTATATAAATATTAGGGATAGTGAGTGAGATGCAAATAATTTCTCCTTGCATTCAAATTGAACACAAATTGGCCGGCCTATGACTGGAGGATGCAGAAACGTGGCCGGCCTATGACTGGAGGATGCAGAAACGTGGCCAGTCTATGACTGAAGGATGCAGAAACATGGCCGGCCTATGAATGGAGGATGCAGAAACGTGGCTGGCCTATGGCTGGAGGATGCAGAAACATGGCCGGCCTATGAATGGAGGATGCAGAAACATGGCCAGCCTATGGCTGGAGGATTCAGAAACGTGGCCAGCTTATGACTGGAGGATGCAGAAACATGGCCGGCCTATGACTGGAGGATGCAGAAATGTGGCCATTCTATGACTGGAGGATGCAGAAACATGCCTGGCCTATGGCTGGAGGATGCAGAAACGTGGCCGGCCTATGACTGGAGGATGCAGAAACATGGCCATTCTATGACTGGAGGATGCAGAAACGTGGCTGGCCTATGACTGGAGGATACAGAAATGTGGCCATTCTATGACTGGAGGATGCAGAAACATGCCTGGCCTATGGCTGGAGGATGCAGAAACGTGGCCGGCCTATGACTGGAGGATGCAGAAACATGGCCATTCTATGACTGGAGGATGCAGAAACGTGGCTGGCCTATGACTGGAGGATACAGAAATGTGGCCATTCTATGACTGGAGGATGCAGAAACATGCCTGGCCTATGGCTGGAGGATGCAGAAACATGGCCGGCCTATGACTAGAGGATGCAGAAACATGCCTGGCCTATGACTGGAGGATGCAGAAACATGCCTGGCCTATGACTGGAGGATGCAGAAACGTGGCTGGCCTATGGCTAGAGGATGCAGAAACATGCCTGGCCTATGACTGGAGGATGCATAAACATGGTCGGCCTATGACTGGAGGATGCAGAAATGTGGCCGGCCTATGACTGGAGGATGCAGAAACGTGGCCAGCCTTTGACTGGAGGATGCAGACCCGTGGCCAGCCTATGGCTGGAGGATGTAGAAACGTGGCCAGCCTATGACTGGAGGATGCAGAAACGTGGCCAGCCTATGACTGGAGGACGCAGAAACATGGCCGGCCTATGACTGGAGGATGCAGAAACATGGTCGGCCTATGACTGGAGGATGCAGAAACATGGCCGGCCTATGACTGGAGGATGCAGAAACGTGGCCAGCCTATGACTGGAGGACGCAGAAACATGGCCGGCCTATGACTGGAGGATGCAGAAACATGGTCGGCCTATGACTGGAGGATGCAGAAACATGGCCGGCCTATGACTGGAGGATGCAGAAACGTGGCCAGCCTTTGACTGGAGGATGCAGACCCGTGGCCAGCCTATGGCTGGAGGATGTAGAAACGTGGCCAGCCTATGACTGGAGGATGCAGAAACGTGGCCAGCCTATGACTGGAGGACGCAGAAACATGGCCGGCCTATGACTGGAGGATGCAGAAACATGGTCGGCCTATGACTGGAGGATGCAGAAACATGCCTGGCCCATGGCTGGAGGATGCAGAAACGTGGCTGGCCTATGGCTGGAGGATACAGAAACGTGGCTGGCCTATGGCTGGAGGATGCAGAAATGTGGCCGGCCTATGACTGGAGGATGCAGAAACATGGCTGGCCTATGACTGGAGGATGCAGAAACATGCCTGGCCTATGACTGGAGGATGCAGAAACATGCCTGGCCTATGACTGGAGGATGCAGAAACATGCCTGGCCTATGGCTGGAGGATGCAGAAACGTGGCTGGCCTATGGCTGGAGGATGCAGAAACATGCCTGGTCTATGACTGGAGGATGCAGAAACATGGCTGGCCTATGGCTGGAGGATGCAGAAACGTGGCTGGCCTATGGCTGGAGGATGCAGAAACATGCCTGGTCTATGACTGGAGGATGCAGAAACGTGGCTGGCCTATGGCTGGAGGATGCAGAAACATGCCTGGTCTATGACTGGAGGATGCAGAAACATGGCTGGCCTATGACTGGAAGATGCAGAAATGTGGCCGGCCTATGACTGGAAGATGCAGAAATGAGGCCGGCCTATGGTTGGAGGATGCAGAAACGTGGCCAGCCTTTGACTGGAGGATGCAGACCCGTGGCCAGCCTATGGCTGGAGGATGCAGAAACGTGGCCAGCCTATGACTGGAGGATGCAGAAACGTGGCCAGCCTATGACTGGAGGATGCAGAAACGTGGCCAGTCTATGACTGGAGGATGCAGAAACGTGGCCATTCTATGACTGGAGGATGCAGAAACGTGGCCGACCTATGACTGGAGGATGCAGAAACGTGGCCATTCTATGACTGGAGGATGCAGAAACGTAGCCGGCCTATGACTGGAGGATGCAGAAACGTGGCCAGCCTATGACTGGAGGATGCAGAAACGTGGCCGGCCTATGACTGGAGGATGCAGAAACGTGGCCGGCCTATGACTGGAGGATGCAGAAACGTGGCTGGCCTATGGCTGGAGGATGCAGAAACATGGCCGGCCTATGAATGGAGGATGCAGAAACATGGCCAGCCTATGGCTGGAGGATTCAGAAACGTGGCCAGCTTATGACTGGAGGATGCAGAAACATGGCCGGCCTATGACTGGAGGATGCAGAAATGTGGCCATTCTATGACTGGAGGATGCAGAAACATGCCTGGCCTATGGCTGGAGGATGCAGAAACGTGGCCGGCCTATGACTGGAGGATGCAGAAACATGGCCATTCTATGACTGGAGGATGCAGAAACGTGGCTGGCCTATGACTGGAGGATACAGAAATGTGGCCATTCTATGACTGGAGGATGCAGAAACATGCCTGGCCTATGGCTGGAGGATGCAGAAACGTGGCCGGCCTATGACTGGAGGATGCAGAAACATGGCCATTCTATGACTGGAGGATGCAGAAACGTGGCTGGCCTATGACTGGAGGATACAGAAATGTGGCCATTCTATGACTGGAGGATGCAGAAACATGCCTGGCCTATGGCTGGAGGATGCAGAAACATGGCCGGCCTATGACTGGAGGATGCAGAAACATGCCTGGCCTATGACTGGAGGATGCAGAAACATGCCTGGCCTATGACTGGAGGATGCAGAAACGTGGCTGGCCTATGGCTAGAGGATGCAGAAACATGCCTGGCCTATGACTGGAGGATGCATAAACATGGTCGGCCTATGACTGGAGGATGCAGAAATGTGGCCGGCCTATGACTGGAGGATGCAGAAACGTGGCCAGCCTTTGACTGGAGGATGCAGACCCGTGGCCAGCCTATGGCTGGAGGATGTAGAAACGTGGCCAGCCTATGACTGGAGGATGCAGAAACGTGGCCAGCCTATGACTGGAGGACGCAGAAACATGGCCGGCCTATGACTGGAGGATGCAGAAACATGGTCGGCCTATGACTGGAGGATGCAGAAACATGGCCGGCCTATGACTGGAGGATGCAGAAACGTGGCCAGCCTATGACTGGAGGACGCAGAAACATGGCCGGCCTATGACTGGAGGATGCAGAAACATGGTCGGCCTATGACTGGAGGATGCAGAAACATGGCCGGCCTATGACTGGAGGATGCAGAAACGTGGCCAGCCTTTGACTGGAGGATGCAGACCCGTGGCCAGCCTATGGCTGGAGGATGTAGAAACGTGGCCAGCCTATGACTGGAGGATGCAGAAACGTGGCCAGCCTATGACTGGAGGACGCAGAAACATGGCCGGCCTATGACTGGAGGATGCAGAAACATGGTCGGCCTATGACTGGAGGATGCAGAAACATGCCTGGCCCATGGCTGGAGGATGCAGAAACGTGGCTGGCCTATGGCTGGAGGATACAGAAACGTGGCTGGCCTATGGCTGGAGGATGCAGAAATGTGGCCGGCCTATGACTGGAGGATGCAGAAACATGGCTGGCCTATGACTGGAGGATGCAGAAACATGCCTGGCCTATGACTGGAGGATGCAGAAACATGCCTGGCCTATGACTGGAGGATGCAGAAACATGCCTGGCCTATGGCTGGAGGATGCAGAAACGTGGCTGGCCTATGGCTGGAGGATGCAGAAACATGCCTGGTCTATGACTGGAGGATGCAGAAACATGGCTGGCCTATGGCTGGAGGATGCAGAAACGTGGCTGGCCTATGGCTGGAGGATGCAGAAACATGCCTGGTCTATGACTGGAGGATGCAGAAACGTGGCTGGCCTATGGCTGGAGGATGCAGAAACATGCCTGGTCTATGACTGGAGGATGCAGAAACATGGCTGGCCTATGACTGGAAGATGCAGAAATGTGGCCGGCCTATGACTGGAAGATGCAGAAATGAGGCCGGCCTATGGTTGGAGGATGCAGAAACGTGGCCAGCCTTTGACTGGAGGATGCAGACCCGTGGCCAGCCTATGGCTGGAGGATGCAGAAACGTGGCCAGCCTATGACTGGAGGATGCAGAAACGTGGCCAGCCTATGACTGGAGGATGCAGAAACGTGGCCAGTCTATGACTGGAGGATGCAGAAACGTGGCCATTCTATGACTGGAGGATGCAGAAACGTGGCCGACCTATGACTGGAGGATGCAGAAACGTGGCCATTCTATGACTGGAGGATGCAGAAACGTAGCCGGCCTATGACTGGAGGATGCAGAAACGTGGCCAGCCTATGACTGGAGGATGCAGAAACGTGGCCGGCCTATGACTGGAGGATGCAGAAACGTGGCCGGCCTATGACTGGAGGATGCAGAAACGTGGCTGGCCTATGGCTGGAGGATGCAGAAACATGGCCGGCCTATGAATGGAGGATGCAGAAACATGGCCAGCCTATGGCTGGAGGATTCAGAAACGTGGCCAGCTTATGACTGGAGGATGCAGAAACATGGCCGGCCTATGACTGGAGGATGCAGAAATGTGGCCATTCTATGACTGGAGGATGCAGAAACATGCCTGGCCTATGGCTGGAGGATGCAGAAACGTGGCCGGCCTATGACTGGAGGATGCAGAAACATGGCCATTCTATGACTGGAGGATGCAGAAACGTGGCTGGCCTATGACTGGAGGATACAGAAATGTGGCCATTCTATGACTGGAGGATGCAGAAACATGCCTGGCCTATGGCTGGAGGATGCAGAAACGTGGCCGGCCTATGACTGGAGGATGCAGAAACATGGCCATTCTATGACTGGAGGATGCAGAAACGTGGCTGGCCTATGACTGGAGGATACAGAAATGTGGCCATTCTATGACTGGAGGATGCAGAAACATGCCTGGCCTATGGCTGGAGGATGCAGAAACATGGCCGGCCTATGACTGGAGGATGCAGAAACATGCCTGGCCTATGACTGGAGGATGCAGAAACATGCCTGGCCTATGACTGGAGGATGCAGAAACGTGGCTGGCCTATGGCTAGAGGATGCAGAAACATGCCTGGCCTATGACTGGAGGATGCATAAACATGGTCGGCCTATGACTGGAGGATGCAGAAATGTGGCCGGCCTATGACTGGAGGATGCAGAAACGTGGCCAGCCTTTGACTGGAGGATGCAGACCCGTGGCCAGCCTATGGCTGGAGGATGTAGAAACGTGGCCAGCCTATGACTGGAGGATGCAGAAACGTGGCCAGCCTATGACTGGAGGACGCAGAAACATGGCCGGCCTATGACTGGAGGATGCAGAAACATGGTCGGCCTATGACTGGAGGATGCAGAAACATGGCCGGCCTATGACTGGAGGATGCAGAAACGTGGCCAGCCTATGACTGGAGGACGCAGAAACATGGCCGGCCTATGACTGGAGGATGCAGAAACATGGTCGGCCTATGACTGGAGGATGCAGAAACATGGCCGGCCTATGACTGGAGGATGCAGAAACGTGGCCAGCCTTTGACTGGAGGATGCAGACCCGTGGCCAGCCTATGGCTGGAGGATGTAGAAACGTGGCCAGCCTATGACTGGAGGATGCAGAAACGTGGCCAGCCTATGACTGGAGGACGCAGAAACATGGCCGGCCTATGACTGGAGGATGCAGAAACATGGTCGGCCTATGACTGGAGGATGCAGAAACATGCCTGGCCCATGGCTGGAGGATGCAGAAACGTGGCTGGCCTATGGCTGGAGGATACAGAAACGTGGCTGGCCTATGGCTGGAGGATGCAGAAATGTGGCCGGCCTATGACTGGAGGATGCAGAAACATGGCTGGCCTATGACTGGAGGATGCAGAAACATGCCTGGCCTATGACTGGAGGATGCAGAAACATGCCTGGCCTATGACTGGAGGATGCAGAAACATGCCTGGCCTATGGCTGGAGGATGCAGAAACGTGGCTGGCCTATGGCTGGAGGATGCAGAAACATGCCTGGTCTATGACTGGAGGATGCAGAAACATGGCTGGCCTATGGCTGGAGGATGCAGAAACGTGGCTGGCCTATGGCTGGAGGATGCAGAAACATGCCTGGTCTATGACTGGAGGATGCAGAAACGTGGCTGGCCTATGGCTGGAGGATGCAGAAACATGCCTGGTCTATGACTGGAGGATGCAGAAACATGGCTGGCCTATGACTGGAAGATGCAGAAATGTGGCCGGCCTATGACTGGAAGATGCAGAAATGAGGCCGGCCTATGGTTGGAGGATGCAGAAACGTGGCCAGCCTTTGACTGGAGGATGCAGACCCGTGGCCAGCCTATGGCTGGAGGATGCAGAAACGTGGCCAGCCTATGACTGGAGGATGCAGAAACGTGGCCAGCCTATGACTGGAGGATGCAGAAACGTGGCCAGTCTATGACTGGAGGATGCAGAAACGTGGCCATTCTATGACTGGAGGATGCAGAAACGTGGCCGACCTATGACTGGAGGATGCAGAAACGTGGCCATTCTATGACTGGAGGATGCAGAAACGTAGCCGGCCTATGACTGGAGGATGCAGAAACGTGGCCAGCCTATGACTGGAGGATGCAGAAACGTGGCCGGCCTATGACTGGAGGATGCAGAAACGTGGCCGGCCTATGACTGGAGGATGCAGAAACGTGGCTGGCCTATGGCTGGAGGATGCAGAAACATGGCCGGCCTATGAATGGAGGATGCAGAAACATGGCCAGCCTATGGCTGGAGGATTCAGAAACGTGGCCAGCTTATGACTGGAGGATGCAGAAACATGGCCGGCCTATGACTGGAGGATGCAGAAATGTGGCCATTCTATGACTGGAGGATGCAGAAACATGCCTGGCCTATGGCTGGAGGATGCAGAAACGTGGCCGGCCTATGACTGGAGGATGCAGAAACATGGCCATTCTATGACTGGAGGATGCAGAAACGTGGCTGGCCTATGACTGGAGGATACAGAAATGTGGCCATTCTATGACTGGAGGATGCAGAAACATGCCTGGCCTATGGCTGGAGGATGCAGAAACGTGGCCGGCCTATGACTGGAGGATGCAGAAACATGGCCATTCTATGACTGGAGGATGCAGAAACGTGGCTGGCCTATGACTGGAGGATACAGAAATGTGGCCATTCTATGACTGGAGGATGCAGAAACATGCCTGGCCTATGGCTGGAGGATGCAGAAACGTGGCCGGCCTATGACTGGAGGATGCAGAAACATGGCCATTCTATGACTGGAGGATGCAGAAACGTGGCTGGCCTATGACTGGAGGATACAGAAATGTGGCCATTCTATGACTGGAGGATGCAGAAACATGCCTGGCCTATGGCTGGAGGATGCAGAAACATGGCCGGCCTATGACTGGAGGATGCAGAAACATGCCTGGCCTATGACTGGAGGATGCAGAAACATGCCTGGCCTATGACTGGAGGATGCAGAAACGTGGCTGGCCTATGGCTAGAGGATGCAGAAACATGCCTGGCCTATGACTGGAGGATGCATAAACATGGTCGGCCTATGACTGGAGGATGCAGAAACGTGGCCATTCTATGACTGGAGGATGCAGAAACGTGGCCGACCTATGACTGGAGGATGCAGAAACGTGGCCATTCTATGACTGGAGGATGCAGAAACGTAGCCGGCCTATGACTGGAGGATGCAGAAACGTGGCCAGCCTATGACTGGAGGATGCAGAAACGTGGCCGGCCTATGACTGGAGGATGCAGAAACGTGGCCGGCCTATGACTGGAGGATGCAGAAACGTGGCTGGCCTATGGCTGGAGGATGCAGAAACATGGCCGGCCTATGAATGGAGGATGCAGAAACATGGCCAGCCTATGGCTGGAGGATTCAGAAACGTGGCCAGCTTATGACTGGAGGATGCAGAAACATGGCCGGCCTATGACTGGAGGATGCAGAAATGTGGCCATTCTATGACTGGAGGATGCAGAAACATGCCTGGCCTATGGCTGGAGGATGCAGAAACGTGGCCGGCCTATGACTGGAGGATGCAGAAACATGGCCATTCTATGACTGGAGGATGCAGAAACATGCCTGGCCTATGACTGGAGGATGCAGAAACATGCCTGGCCTATGGCTGGAGGATGCAGAAACGTGGCTGGCCTATGGCTGGAGGATGCAGAAACATGGCCGGCCTATGACTGGAGGATGCAGAAACATGCCTGGCCTATGACTGGAGGATGCAGAAACATGCCTGGCCTATGACTGGAGGATGCAGAAACTTGGCTGGCCTATGGCTAGAGGATGCAGAAACATGCCTGGCCTATGACTGGAGGATGCATAAACATGGTCGGCCTATGACTGGAGGATGCAGAAATGTGGCCGGCCTATGACTGGAGGATGCAGAAACGTGGCCAGCCTTTGACTGGAGGATGCAGACCCGTGGTCAGCCTATGGCTGGAGGATGTAGAAACGTGGCCAGCCTATGACTGGAGGATGCAGAAACGTGGCCAGCCTATGACTGGAGGACGCAGAAACATGGCCGGCCTATGACTGGAGGATGCAGAAACATGGTCGGCCTATGACTGGAGGATGAAGAAACATGCCTGGCCCATGGCTGGAGGATGCAGAAACGTGGCTGGCCTATGGCTGGAGGATACAGAAACGTGGCTGGCCTATGACTGGAGGATGCAGAAACATGGCTGGCCTATGACTGGAGGATGCAGAAACGTGGCTGGCCTATGGCTGGAGGATGCAGAAATATGGCCGGCCTATGACTGGAGGATGCAGAAACATGGCTGGCCTATGACTGGAGGATGCAGAAACATGCCTGGCCTATGACTGGAGGATGCAGAAACATGCCTGGCCTATGACTGGAGGATGCAGAAACATGCCTGGCCTATGGCTGGAGGATGCAGAAACGTGGCTGGCCTATGGCTGGAGGATGCAGAAACATGCCTGGTCTATGACTGGAGGATGCAGAAACATGGCTGGCCTATGGCTGGAGGATGCAGAAACGTGGCTGGCCTATGGCTGGAGGATGCAGAAACATGCCTGGTCTATGACTGGAGGATGCAGAAATGTGGCCGGCCTATGACTAGAAGATGCAGAAATGAGGCCGGCTTATGGTTGGAGGATGCAGAAACGTGGCCAGCCTTTGACTGGAGGATGCAGACCCGTGGCCAGCCTATGGCTGGAGGATGCAGAAACGTGGCCAGCCTATGACTGGAGGATGCAGAAACGTGGCCAGCCTATGACTGGAGGATGCAGAAACGTGGCCAGTCTATGACTGGAGGATGCAGAAACGTGGCCATTCTATGACTGGAGGATGCAGAAACGTGGCCGACCTATGACTGGAGGATGCAGAAACGTGGCCAGCCTATGACTGGAGGATGCAGAAACGTGGCCGGCCTATGACTGGAGGATGCAGAAATGTGGCCGGCCTATGACTGGAGGATGCAGAAACATGCCTGGTGTATGACTGGAGGATGCAGAAACATGGCTGGCCTATGGCTGGAGGATGCAGAAACGTGGCCGGCCTATGACTGGAGGATGCAGAAACATGGCTGGCCTATGACTGGAAGATGCAGAAATGTGGCCGGCCTATGGCTGGAGGATGCAGAAACGTGGCCAGCCTTTGACTGGAGGATGCAGACCCGTGGCCAGCCTATGGCTGGAGGATGCAGAAACGTGGCCAGCCTATGACTGGAGGATGCAGAAACGTGGCCAGCCTATGACTGGAGGATGCAGAAATGTGGCCAGTCTATGACTGGAGGATGCAGAAACGTGGCCATTCTATGACTGGAGGATGCAGAAACGTGGCCGGCCTATGACAGGAGGATGCAGAAACGTGGCCATTCTATGACTGGAGGATGCAGAAACGTGGCCGGCCTATGACTGTAGGATGCAGAAACGTGGCCGGCCTATGACTGGAGGATGCAGAAACGTGGCCATTCTATGACTGGACGATGCAGAAACGTGGCGGGCCTATGACTGGAGGATGCAGAAACGTGGCCAGCCTATGACTGGAGGATGCAGAAACGTGGCCGGCCTATGACTGGAGGATGCAGAAACGTGGCCGGCCTATGACTGTAGGATGCAGAAACGTGGCCGGCCTATGACTGGAGGATGCAGAAACGTGGCCATTCTATGACTGGACGATGCAGAAACGTGGCGGGCCTATGACTGGAGGATGCAGAAACGTGGCCAGCCTATGACTGGAGGATGCAGAAACGTGGCCGGCCTATGACTGGAGGATGCAGAAACGTGGCCGGCCTATGACTGGAGGATGCAGATAACGCCACATTTATGTGAAGCAGGCCTTAGTGAGAGGTTTAGCATTGCTCTGGTTGGTGTGTGAGTAATGACGGAGTGTCAGTGGATCGGGTGCAGCTGGATTTCCAGTTAGGAAATAAGCAGAACAGCAGGTAGGACTGTCTTAGCTCTTCCTGGATAATGCTGGGCAGGTATCTCCCCTGAAGAGGAGGACAGAGATAACATGAACATTGGGGGGCTCACCTGGAAGTTGATATCTCCGCAGCAGCTGGACATCAGGCAGGGCCCCACCACTTTCAGCACCGGCTCCCGGCTCTCCGTCAGGAGGGAGTATTTGGGGACAAAGGGGTGCCACGTCTGAACCACGTACCCCACGGTGTGTCCCGGGGGGCTCTGGACCTCCAGCTGTGTGACATGAGAAAGGAAGGGTCACAGGGGGCGGGTACAGAATATACACCAATCATAACAGAGCTCACTAAGGCAGCCTCCACACTTAGCCCACCCAGGAGGGAGGGGGAGGAGGGGTCACAGGGGGCGGGTACAGAATATACACCAATCATAACAGAGCTCACTAAGGCCGCCTCCACACTTATCCCGCCCAGGAGGGAGGGGGAGGAGGGGTCACAGGGGGCGGGTAAAGAATATACACCAATCATAACAGAGCTCACTAAGGCCGCCTCCACACTTATCCCGCCCAGGAGGGAGGGGGAGGAGGGGTCATAGGGGGCAGGTACAGAGCGCACTCCAATCATATCAGAGCTCAGTAAGACAGCCTCCACGCTGATCCTGCCCATGAGGGGAGAGGGAGGACACAGGGGGGCGGGTACAGAGCGCACACCACCATACACACCAATCATATTAATGTTTGGCTCAGTTCACATCACGTGAATTTAACTGACAGCCTTTTCACAATGCACTGCAATGGAGCACCTGGTGAGTTAAAGGGACCCCGAGCAGACCCTTAAAATGAAAATCTGCTTTTACCTGGCGCTTCCTCCCGCCTCCTGTAGCCCGCGAGGTCCCTTGGTGTCCTCCGGGTCCCCTCCATGGGCCATTCGTGGCCCCGTTAGTGCAGTGACTTTGGCTGAAGTCGTCCACAACTTTGCATGCCCGGCCCCACCACGATCCCAGCTTGATCACATGCGCATCGCCGTAATCCTCCTGTGCATGCGATGTCCTCAAAAGACTGAACCGTGCATGCGCAGGAGGATTACAGCGACGCGTACATGATGGAGCCAGGTGCCCAGCCGGGCCGTGCATGCGCAGGAGGATTACAGCGACACGCACATGATGGAGCTAGGTGCCCAGCCGGGCCGCGCATGCGCAGGAGGATTACAGCGACACACACATGATGGAGCCAGGTGCCCAGCCGGGCCGCGCATGCGCAGGAGGATTACAGCGACACACACATGATGGAGCCAGGTGCCCAGCCGGGCCGCGCATGCGCAGGAGGATTACAGCGACACGCACATGATGGAGCTAGGTGCCCAGCCGGGCCGCGCATGCGCAGGAGGATTGCAGCGACGCGTACATGATGGAGCCAGGTGCCCAGCCGGGCCGCGCATGCGCAGGAGGATTACAGCGACACGCACATGATGAAGCCAGGTGCTCAGCCGGGCCGCGCATGCGCAGGAGGATTACAGCGCCGCGCACATGATGGAGCCAGGTGCCCAGCCGGGCCGCGCATGCGCAGGAGGATTACAGCGACGCGTACATGATGGAGCCAGGTGCCCAGCCGGACCGCGCATACGCAGGAGGATTACAGCGACACGCACATGATGGAGCCAGGTGCTCAGCCGGGCCGCGCATGCGCAGGAGGATTACAGCGACACGCACATGATGGAGCCAGGTGCTCAGCCGGGCCGCGCATGCGCAGGAGGATTACAGCGACACGCACATGATGGAGCCAGGTGCTCAGCCGGGCCACGCATGCGCAGGAGGATTACAGCGACGCGTACATGATGGAGCCAGGTGCCCAGCCGGGCCACGCATGCGCAGGAGGATTACAGCGACGCGTACATGATGGAGCCAGGTGCCCAGCCGGGCCACGCATGCGCAGGAGGATTACAGCAACGCGCACATGATGGAGCCGGGTGCCCAGCCGGGCCGCGCAGGAGGATTACAGCGACGCGCACATGATGGAGCCAGGTGCCCAGCCGGGCCACGCATGCGCAGGAGGATTACAGCGACGCGTACATGATGGAGCCAGGTGCCCAGCCGGGCCACGCATGCGCAGGAGGATTACAGCAACGCGCACATGATGGAGCCGGGTGCTCAGCCGGGCCGCGCAGGAGGATTACAGCGACGCGCACATGATGGAGCCGGGTGCCCAGCCGGGCCACGCATGCGCAGGAGGATTACAGCGGCGCGTACATGATGGAGCCGGGTGCCCAGCCGGGCCACGCATGCGCAGGAGGATTACAGCGACGCGTACATGATGGAGCCGGGGGCTCAGCCGGGCCGCGCATGCGCAGGAGGATTACAGCAACGCGCACATGATGGAGCCAGGTGCCCAGCCGGGCCGCGCAGGAGGATTACAGCGGCGCGCACATGATAGGTGCCCAGCCGGGCAGCACATGCGCAGGAGGATTACAGCGACGCGCAGATGATGGAGCCAGGTGCTCAGCTTAATGTAGCTGCCAGCGGGACCGCAGAGGGGCCCCGGAGGACAGCGAGAGACCTTCCGGTCTATGGGGGGGGCTGGAGGATGCCCCAGGTAAGTGCAGATTTTCATTTCAGTCCTCTGCTCGGGTCCCTGTAAAAGGCCTCAGTTTTTCAGCATTCAGTGTGAAAGAGGCCTCAGGGGTCACACTTGTCTTTCAGTTTTCTGCACTCCATGTGTGTTTGAATGCAGGAAAAATGTGCGTCTTTTCACAGCAGCGAATATAATTGATACAGAATACTGATAAAATGAGCAGAACTGCTGCAGGATGTCATTGTTGTTTCTGCACGCGAAAAACACATTAAGTGTGAAACAGCCCATTGATTGAGTTCTTAGTTTACAAACGTGCACAGAAACAGACAAGTGAGCCCCTTTGTATTGTATAGGACATTCCACACCAGTAAGGGGGGAGCTTTGTGTAAGCCCCTCCACCAGACACATACAGTAAGCCACCCTGATGTTGGGGGAGGGGCCTGACTCCCTTCCTCCCTCTTATGCGCCCCCCTACTCTGCCCAAAGGAGGGGGGCGGGCCATAGGATGGAGGGAGGGAGGAAGTTGGCGCACTCCTCCGCCCCCTCATCTCTACTCTTCGTCCGCATTCCTTCCATACGTCACTTCTGCCCTGCGTTACTGTCACCCTTACTGAGGTGACACCCGGGGCGGCCTGCACCCCCAGCACCCCCCTGGTGACGCCTTTCAGACGGATCACTCTCTCTGCCTCTCTGTGTTAGACAGTCATCAGATTGGCTCGCCCGTCACACCACACACACAGATTGCTGTCCTGTCCGGTGACCCGTCAGGGAATAGAGCAGCCATATTGTCTCACCTCCTGTAGGCAGCAGGGGAAGCAACAGCTGTTACCCCTTCTGAGGTGACACCCAGGGCGGCCTGCACCCCCCTGGTGATGCCTTTCAGACGGATCACTCTCTCTGCCTCTCTGAGTTGGATGCTCATCAGATTGGCTCGCTCGTCACACCACACACACACAGATTGCTGTCCTGTCCAGTGACCCGTCAGGGAATAGAGCAGCCATATTGTCTCACCTCCTGTAGGCAGCAGGGGAAGCAGCAGCTGTTACACTTCAGAGGCCGCACAAAGTGGATGACCTCCCGGCCGGTGTAGTCGCAGAGATGCAGAGTGAGGGGCCGCTGGGAGCCGCAGCAGCAACGCGCACACACCGTGCTCCGCTCCTTCGCTGTGAAGATCCGCTGCCCCATAATATTCCGCAACTCGTACTGATTGCAGGTCTCGAACCCGGTAATGGCTGCGGAGCAAGACGACACACATTATACAACCGGCACGTATTCCTCAATCATCGTTTCTTCAATCTGACCCCTAAGCATGGATATTATACTTCCCAGGGTATAGATGTCATGTGCGTTGTAAAGCCAGTAATCCCACCCACAGGATTGCTGCAGAGGATAGTCCTGGAACGCCTTATCTGTAGTGTTCCTATCCAGGGACCACTATTTCCTTACAGGAGGGTAAGCAAAGGGAACCTAAGCTGACAAGGATATGGATTTTCTTTAGCCCATTCACTATTCGAGCTATTCGAGCAAACGGCGCTATTCGAGCTCGGTACCGAGCTCGAATAGCGTCATAGCCCAGATTGATGTCCTTAGAGCCAATCAGAGGGCTCCCAGGCCCTCTGACGGCAGCCAATCACAGAGGGGGACCCTGGCCAGCCCCTACCCTATAAATAGCGGCCGCCATGTTAGGTTTCTCCGTGCTTGCCTGAGACTTGCATAGAGAGAGAGTTGCTCCTTTGTGCTTTGGCTTAGCAAGAGCTCTATTGTGTTCATTTACCTAGCGTTTTTGCTCACATACACCTCCTATATACACCTATATTGTTGTTAGTTAGATAGACATTGTATTTTAGTTAGTAGCTTTTGTGTTACATAGACAGAGACACAGCTGCTGCAGGCTTACACAGCTTTAGGCCTCAGGGCCTGCCTGTGTGGGCAGCTGTTCTCTCCTGTCCTCTGTTAGTATATTTCTCTCATCTATACCAGTATTTCTGCTGCTGTCCTTTACTACTGATTGATTCTGTATTTAGTATTGTAGTTAGGCTAGGACACTCACTGTCACTGTTCATAGGCTAAGGCTACTAGCTCCTGCGTGTGTGCACTCACTGTCTGTGTACACACTACACACACTCTATTTCCTTCTGATAACTGATTGATTATTGTAATTAGTTAGTTACTTACTGTTACTACTTGTTACTCTTACTGTACTAGGAGTCTAGGACACTCAGTCACTGTTCATCGGCTACTAGCTCCTGCGTGTGTGCACTCACTGTCAGAGTACACACTACACACACTCTATTTCCTTCTGATTACTGATTGATTATTGTAATTAGTTAGTTACTTACTGTTACTACTTGTTACTCTTACTGTACTAGGAGTCTAGGACACTCAGTCACTGTTCATAGGCTACTAGCTCCTGCGTGTGTGCACTCACTGTCTGAGTACACACTACACACACTCTATTTCCTTCTGATTACTGATTGATTATTGTAATTAGTTAGTTACTTACTGTTACTACTTGTTACTCTTACTGTACTAGGAGTCTAGGACACTCAGTCACTGTTCATAGGCTACTAGCTCCTGCGTGTGTGCACTCACTGTCTGAGTACACACTACACACACTCTATTTCCTTCTGATTAGTGATTGATTATTGTAATTAGTTAGTTACTTACTGTTACTACTTGTTACTCTTACTGTACTAGGAGTCTAGGACACTCAGTCACTGTTCATCGGCTACTACTAGCTCCTGCGTGTGTGCACTCACTGTCTTAGTACACACTACACACACTCTATTTCCTTCTGATTACTGATTGATTATTGTAATTAGTTAGTTACTTACTGTTACTACTTGTTACTCTTACTGTACTAGGAGTCTAGGACACTCAGTCACTGTTCATCGGCTACTAGCTCCTGCGTGTGTGCACTCACTGTCTGAGTACACACTACACACACTCTATTTCCTTCTGATTAGTGATTGATTATTGTAATTAGTTAGTTACTTACTGTTACTACTTGTTACTCTTACTGTACTAGGAGTCTAGGACACTCAGTCACTGTTCATAGGCTACTAGCTCCTGCGTGTGTGCACTCACTGTCTGAGTACACACTACACACACTCTATTTCCTTCTGATTACTGATTGATTATTGTAATTAGTTAGTTGTACTTACTGTTACTACTTGTTACTCTTACTGTACTAGGAGTCTAGGACACTCAGTCACTGTTCATAGGCTACTAGCTCCTGCGTGTGTGCACTCACTGTCTGAGTACACACTACACACACTCTATTTCCTTCTGATTACTGATTGATTATTGTAATTAGTTAGTTGTACTTACTGTTACTACTTGTTACTCTTACTGTACTAGGAGTCTAGGACACTCAGTCACTGTTCATAGGCTACTAGCTCCTGCGTGTGTGCACTCACTGTCTGAGTACACACTACACACACTCTATTTCCTTCTGATTACTGATTGATTATTGTAATTAGTTAGTTGTACTTACTGTTACTACTTGTTACTCTTACTGTACTAGGAGTCTAGGACACTCAGTCACTGTTCATAGGCTACTAGCTCCTGCGTGTGTGCACTCACTGTCTGAGTACACACTACACACACTCTATTTCCTTCTGATTAGTGATTGATTATTGTAATTAGTTAGTTACTTACTGTTACTACTTGTTACTCTTACTGTACTAGGAGTCTAGGACACTCAGTCACTGTTCATCGGCTACTAGCTCCTGCGTGTGTGCACTCACTGTCTTAGTACACACTACACACACTCTATTTCCTTCTGATTACTGATTGATTATTGTAATTAGTTAGTTACTTACTGTTACTACTTGTTACTCTTACTGTACTAGGAGTCTAGGACACTCAGTCACTGTTCATAGGCTACTAGCTCCTGCGTGCGGTCACTCACTGTCTTAGTACACACTACACACACTCTATTTCCTTCTGATAACTGATTGATTATTGTAATTAGTTAGTTACTTACTGTTACTACTTGTTACTCTTACTGTACTAGGAGTCTAGGACACTCAGTCACTGTTCATCGGCTACTAGCTCCTGCGTGTGTGCACTCACTGTCAGAGTACACACTACACACACTCTATTTCCTTCTGATTACTGATTGATTATTGTAATTAGTTAGTTACTTACTGTTACTACTTGTTACTCTTACTGTACTAGGAGTCTAGGACACTCAGTCACTGTTCATAGGCTACTAGCTCCTGCGTGTGTGCACTCACTGTCTGAGTACACACTACACACACTCTATTTCCTTCTGATTACTGATTGATTATTGTAATTAGTTAGTTACTTACTGTTACTACTTGTTACTCTTACTGTACTAGGAGTCTAGGACACTCAGTCACTGTTCATAGGCTACTAGCTCCTGCGTGTGTGCACTCACTGTCTGAGTACACACTACACACACTCTATTTCCTTCTGATTAGTGATTGATTATTGTAATTAGTTAGTTACTTACTGTTACTACTTGTTACTCTTACTGTACTAGGAGTCTAGGACACTCAGTCACTGTTCATCGGCTACTACTAGCTCCTGCGTGTGTGCACTCACTGTCTTAGTACACACTACACACACTCTATTTCCTTCTGATTACTGATTGATTATTGTAATTAGTTAGTTACTTACTGTTACTACTTGTTACTCTTACTGTACTAGGAGTCTAGGACACTCAGTCACTGTTCATCGGCTACTAGCTCCTGCGTGTGTGCACTCACTGTCTGAGTACACACTACACACACTCTATTTCCTTCTGATTAGTGATTGATTATTGTAATTAGTTAGTTACTTACTGTTACTACTTGTTACTCTTACTGTACTAGGAGTCTAGGACACTCAGTCACTGTTCATAGGCTACTAGCTCCTGCGTGTGTGCACTCACTGTCTGAGTACACACTACACACACTCTATTTCCTTCTGATTACTGATTGATTATTGTAATTAGTTAGTTGTACTTACTGTTACTACTTGTTACTCTTACTGTACTAGGAGTCTAGGACACTCAGTCACTGTTCATAGGCTACTAGCTCCTGCGTGTGTGCACTCACTGTCTGAGTACACACTACACACACTCTATTTCCTTCTGATTAGTGATTGATTATTGTAATTAGTTAGTTACTTACTGTTACTACTTGTTACTCTTACTGTACTAGGAGTCTAGGACACTCAGTCACTGTTCATCGGCTACTAGCTCCTGCGTGTGTGCACTCACTGTCTGAGTACACACTACACACACTCTATTTCCTTCTGATTACTGATTGATTATTGTAATTAGTTAGTTGTACTTACTGTTACTACTTGTTACTCTTACTGTACTAGGAGTCTAGGACACTCAGTCACTGTTCATAGGCTACTAGCTCCTGCGTGTGTGCACTCACTGTCTGAGTACACACTACACACACTCTATTTCCTTCTGATTACTGATTGATTATTGTAATTAGTTAGTTGTACTTACTGTTACTACTTGTTACTCTTACTGTACTAGGAGTCTAGGACACTCAGTCACTGTTCATAGGCTACTAGCTCCTGCGTGTGTGCACTCACTGTCTGAGTACACACTACACACACTCTATTTCCTTCTGATTAGTGATTGATTATTGTAATTAGTTAGTTACTTACTGTTACTACTTGTTACTCTTACTGTACTAGGAGTCTAGGACACTCAGTCACTGTTCATCGGCTACTAGCTCCTGCGTGTGTGCACTCACTGTCTTAGTACACACTACACACACTCTATTTCCTTCTGATTACTGATTGATTATTGTAATTAGTTAGTTACTTACTGTTACTACGTGTTACTCTTACTGTACTAGGAGTCTAGGACACTCAGTCACTGTTCATATGCTACTAGCTCCTGCGTGTGTGCACTCACTGTCTGAGTACACACTACACACACTCTATTTCCTTCTGATTACTGATTGATTATTGTAATTAGTTAGTTGTACTTACTGTTACTACTTGTTACTCTTACTGTACTAGGAGTCTAGGACACTCAGTCACTGTTCATAGGCTACTAGCTCCTGCGTGTGTGCACTCACTGTCTGAGTACACACTACACACACTCTATTTCCTTCTGATTACTGATTGATTATTGTAATTAGTTAGTTACTTACTGTTACTACTTGTTACTCTTACTGTACTAGGAGTCTAGGACACTCAGTCACTGTTCATCGGCTACTAGCTCCTGCGTGTGTGCACTCACTGTCTGAGTACACACTACACACACTCTATTTCCTTCTGATTACTGATTGATTATTGTAATTAGTTAGTTACTTACTGTTACTACTTGTTACTCTTACTGTACTAGGAGTCTAGGACACTCAGTCACTGTTCATAGGCTACTAGCTCCTGCGTGTGTGCACTCACTGTCTGTGTACACACAACACACACTCTATTTCCTTCTGATTACTGATTGATTATTGTAACTGCTAGTTGTACTTCCTGACTGTTACTACTTACTTACTGTACTAGGGACACTCACTCAGTCACCTCACCCACCAACCCACTCCATTAAAGTACCCCACTTTTCACCCGCCCTTTTAAAAAACTTTTGTCTATACGCCCAAAACATCGAAGATGTCTGGAAGTGGCAGCCAGCGCGGTTTGGGCAAGGGGAAGGGCAGCAAGGGAATCAGGAGGAGAGGGAGCAGCATTGTGGCAAGCCGCGCCACCATGCACAGTTCCGCAGCAGCACCAGCAGCGTCAGTGGCTAACATTCCTCCTATAGCCACTGGCCGTGGACGCCTTGGGCGCCCAGCAGGAGCATCTGCAACTCACGCTGCAGAGACACAGCAGCAGCAGCGTGTAGCACCTGCTCCGATTTTCCTCCAGCCGGGTCGGAAACGTCCCATTGAGGAAAAGCATGCAGACACTGTGGTGCAACTCATGACGGAGGATGAGCAGCCCGCCATCAGCTCTGCATCCGAGGCCTCCACCCTCACCACCACCACCACCGCCACCACCCCTGTTCGCAGCAGCCGCCCAGCAGGGCCTGGAGAGGAGGCCAGTTTACCGTCAGTCGCCGACCTGTCATTCAGCACTCTTTTGACCCCAGGCATGATGAGTCAATTGTCTGCTGTTGTTGGCGATTTGGAGGAGGAGATGCTGATGGGCACTTTGGGGGATGAGGGATTGGACAGCAAGACTGTGGCGACAGTCAAGCAGCCCATCCATGCATCAGGAGAGGAGTTTGGGGGGTCATCATCCCAGCAGGACATGTTTCAGGAGGGGGAGGATGATGGTGATGACCCGGTGACAGACAGAGACTGGGTGCCACCACCTCCAGGGGATGTCGTCCTCAGCAGCTCGGAGGAGGAGGAGGATGCTCTTGTGGGCCTTGCAAGGAGGCGCATCATTGCAAGCATTGGCAGCAGTAGGCAGGTCCCACAGCCTGCTGGTGTCTCAGGCTCAGCAGCAGCAGCAGCAGCATCTGCCAGTACCACCACCAGCCGCACCCAAGCCCCCCCCCCAACCACCACAGGGAGACAGGCAGCAGCGCTTCCATGCCGTAGGGGGATGTTTTTGTCACCAATCTGGCGATTTTTCACGATGCCCACTGTGTACAGCAAGTACGCCACTTGCAACCACTGCCAGCGGAAGTTGAGCAGAGGTGCAGACCCCTTAAAGTTCAGCACCAGCTCGCTCATAAACCACCTTGCTGCGAAACATTTCCACCAGCATGAGGAGTTCCAGAGGCTGAAGGCATCTGGTGCTGGCAGTGGCACCACACCCATCACTGCACAGCCTTCAGCAGCAGCAGCAGCAGCAACAGCAGCCACCCGCCCTCCTGCTCCTCCAGCAGCACCAGCAGGAGTGCGGAAATGCACTGCTCCTCCCCCTCTGCAACTCCAGCCGCCGACACTGAGGCCTGTTCTGGCAGCCAGTCCTCAGTGGCCTCCTCCGCTGTGTCTGCTGATTCCCGTGCCAGCAAAAGGCCACACCAGAGCCTTTTGAGCGAGTCCTTCCAGGGGGTGGTTAGGGCTCTGCCTCCCAGCAGCCGTCGCGTGCGGCAGCTGAACGGCTTGCTGGCACGGGCCATGTGCTCCCAACTCCTGCCGTACACGCTCGTGCAGGAGGGGAGCGACATTCGTGCGCTGCTTGCTTGCGCAGCCCCAGACTGGCAGCTCCCCAGCAGACACTTCTTCGCCCGCAAGGCCATTCCTGCACTGCACCGCTTTGTGATGGCCAATGTGGAGCGAGGGCTGGAGCACGCGGTTGGTGAAAGGGTCCACGTCACCATGGACTCCTGGAGCAGCCGCTTCGGGACAGGCCGCTACCTGTCCTTCACTGTCCACTGGGTCAGCTTGGTGGAAGGGGGTGAGGATGGGAGAGCAGCAGCGGGCACAGCAGCAGCAGCAACACAGTGGGTGGTGCCACCCCGCAGGGTCAGGGGAACTGCAGCAGGTTCCTCCGATCCTCTGCCATCCTCCGGCACACCTGGCCAAACCCCCCGCCTCAGCAGCAGCGTGAAGGCCCGCCACTGCCAAGCGCTGCTGCACTTGGTCAGCCTTGGGAAGACCAAGCTGACGGCAACCCATGTGTTGGCCAAACTCCAGGAGCAGGAGAGGATTTGGCTGACCCCCAGAGGCCTCAGAGTCGGAGAGGTGGTGGCCGACAATGGGGCCAATCTGGTTGCCGCAATAGACAGGGGAAACCTGACCCACATCCCCTGTCTTCCCCACGTGCTGAACCTGGTGGTGCAGAAGTTCCTGCGCACCTACCAGGGGATGGGCGAACTGCTGGAAACGGCAAGGAACGTTGTGCGTCACTTCCGGCGCTCGGCTGCAGCCTGTGCGAGCCTGGAAGACGTGCAAAAGGAGCTGGATCTGCCACGCCATCGGCTGATCATTGACGTTCCGACTCGCTGGAACTCCACCCTGGCGATGTTGGAGCGTCTGGTTGAACAGAAGCACGCTGTCAACCAGTACCTTGCCCTGGCCACTGTTTCCGCCGCTCAGAGAAGGGACAAGACCAGCAACATCCCGTCCATCGTCCCCGATGATGACTGGAGGCACATGCAGCAGGTGTGCTTAGTGCTGGCTCCCTTTCTGCAGGCCACCAACATGGTGAGCAGGGACCATGCTATGGTCTGCGAGTGGGTGCCCCTGGTTTGTCTGCTGAACAGGGCCCTCGATGCTTTGCTGGAACAGGGAGCGGCAGCCTTGGACCAGCAGGAGCGGCAAGCAGCTGCACAGTCCACCTCTGAGGGGGAGGAGGAGGAGGACTTGGTGGAGGTCCCTGACCTTGCTGCTGATGAGGGGGAGCAGCACAGTGCAGCTGAGTTGGTGCGGGGGTGGAGAGAGGATGAGGCTGACGAGGCAGAGGAGGAGGATGAGGACAGCAGCACTGCCGTCGATGTGCCAGCAGACGTGGCCCGCCTCTTCCCAATGGCAGCGCACATGGTGACGTGCCTGCGCAGGGACCCCAGGGTGATCCAGATGAAGCAGAGGGAGGACATCTGGATCAGCATGATGTTGGACCCACGCCTCAAGGGGAAGTTGAGCCAGTTCCTGCCGCCTGCAGGAGGAGACCCAGCGCAACAAATAAGGAGCTTGCAGCAGGCCCTTGTTGAGCGCTTGGAGGAAGCCTTCCCCCTGCCTTCCACCCCCACTGTCCAGCAGCCAGCACAGAGGCAGCAGCAGGTGCCTGCATCCAGCAGCAGCAAGCGCCCCACAGACCTGCTGTCTCTCAGCCATGAGCTCTACAGGACTGTAGAGGCTCCGGCAGCAGTGACTAGAGAGGAGGTGCATGCAGCAGCATCCTCCTCCGGTCACAGCCAGCGCCTGACCCGCATGGTGGCTGACTACATGGGGTCCTACAGCGGGCTTGACAGCGATGCCCCTGTTGATCCCATGGAGTATTGGGTCAAGCGCATGGAGATCTGGAGCGAGCTGGCGCAGTACGCCCTGGAAGTGCTGTCCTGCCCCCCTTCCAGCGTGCTGTCCGAGCGCTGCTTCAGTGCAGCTGGTGGCGTGGTCACCGAGAAACGCTCACGTCTGTCTCACAAGTCTGTGGACAGACTGACGTTTCTCAAGATGAACCAGGCGTGGGTGGAAGGCGAGTTCCTGGCCCCTGTTGTCGGCGAGAGGGGGACATGAACTGGCTAAGAACCATCGTTAATGTGCCTTACCACCCTTTACCACCTCCTGGCTCCTGCTCACTAAGCCAGCCTGGTTCACTCTTTGACTATTACGTCGCCTGCAGCCACACATTTTACACCTACAGTGGGCTGCTGTGTGCTGCTGCTGCTGTCTGTCTGTGTTTCCCACTGCCAGGGTACACAGATTTACCTTCTGCTGCCACTCTGCCACCAGCTATTACGTCAAACAATAGCTATATATCTGTGTAATTTCTTTTACAAACAAAACCAAAAAACCATTAAAAAAAAAAAAGGTTTAATTTTTCTGAGGTGCCCGGGTTGAAAACTGTGTTGTCCCAGTTGTGTATTGGACACAATGTGGGCTGCACGACCGCTGTCTGGGACCTCCTGTTGTGTTTATTTACGGCCTGGTATCACCGCTAGGTACCAGGGCTATTATGTCACGCTGCCTACCTGCTGCCACACTCACACTACTCCTCCATTCCTCCTGCTGCTGCTGTCTGTCTGTGTTTCCCACTGCCAGGGTACACAGAATTACCTTCTGCTGCCACACTGCCACCAGCAATTACGTCAAACAATAGCTGCTCACATAATTACTCCTCCATTCCTCCTCCTGCTGCTGCTGCTGTCTGTCTGTGTTTCCCACCACCAGGGTACACAGATTTACCTTCTGCTGCCACTCTGCCACCAGCTATTACGTCAAACAATAGCTATATATCTGTGTAATTTTTTTTACAAACAAAACCAAAAAACCATTAAAAAAAAAAAGGTTTAATTTTTCTGAGGTGCCCGGGTTGAAAACTGTGTTGTCCCAGTTGTGTATTGGACACAATGTGGGCTGCACGACCGCTGTCTGGGACCTCCTGTTGTGTTTATTTACGCCCTGGTATCACCGCTAGGTACCAGGGCTATTATGTCACGCTGCCTACCTGCTGCCACACTCACACTACTCCTCCATTCCTCCTGCTGCTGCTTTCTGTCTGTGTTTCCCACTGCTAGGGTACACAGAATTACCTTCTGCTGCCACACTGCCACCAGCTATTACGTCAAACAATAGCTGCTCACAATACTCCTCCATTCCTCCTGCTGCTGCTGCTGTCTGTCTGTGTTTTCCACTGCCAGGGTACACAGATTTACCTTCTGCTGCCACTCTGCCACCAGCTATTACGTCAAAAAATAGCTATATATCTGTGTAATTGGTTGTAAAACCAAAACTACAAAACCATTACAAAAAAAGGTTTAATTTTTCTGAGGTGCCCGGGTTGAAAACTGTGTTGTCCCAGTTGTGTATTGGACACAATGTGGGCTGCACGACCGCTGTCTGGGACCTCCTGTTGTGTTTATTTACGGCCTGGTATCACCGCTAGGTACCAGGGCTATTATGTCACGCTGCCTACCTGCTGCCACACTCACACTACTCCTCCATTCCTCCTGCTGCTGCTGTCTGTCTGTGTTTCCCACTGCCAGGGTACACAGAATTACCTTCTGCTGCCACACTGCCACCAGCTATTACGTCAAACAATAGCTGCTCACATAATTACTCCTCTATCCCTCCTCCTGCTGCTGCTGCTGTCTGTCTGTGTTTCCCACCGCCAGGGTACACAGATTTACCTTCTGCTGCCACTCTGCCACCAGCTATTACGTCAAAAAATAGCTATATATCTGTGTAATTGGTTGTAAAACCAAAACTACAAAACCATTACAAAAAAGGTTTAATTTTTCTGAGGTGCCCGGGTTGAAAACTGTGTTGTCCCAGTTGTGTATTGGACACAATGTGGGCTGCACGACCGCTGTCTGGGACCTCCTGTTGTATTTATTTACGGCCTGGTATCACCGCTAGGTACCAGGGCTATTATGTCACGCTGCCTACCTGCTGCCACACTCACACTACTCCTCCATTCCTCCTGCTGCTGCTGTCTGTCTGTGTTTCCCACTGCCAGGGTACACAGAATTACCTTCTGCTGCCACACTGCCACCAGCTATTACGTCAAACAATAGCTGCTCACATAATTACTCCTCCATTCCTCCTCCTGCTGCTGTCTGTCTGTGTTTCCCACCGCCAGGGTACACAGATTTACCTTCTGCTGCCACTCTGCCACCAGCTATTACGTCAAACAATAGCTATATATCTGTGTAATTGGTTGTAAAACCAAAACTACAAAACCATTACAAAAAAGGTTTAATTTTTCTGAGGTGCCCGGGTTGAAAACTGTGTTGTCCCAGTTGTGTATTGGACACAATGTGGGCTGCACGACCGCTGTCTGGGACCTCCTGTTGTATTTATTTACGGCCTGGTATCACCGCTAGGTACCAGGGCTATTATGTCACGCTGCCTACCTGCTGCCACACTCACACTACTCCTCCATTCCTCCTGCTGCTGCTGTCTGTCTGTGTTTCCCACTGCCTTCTGCTGCCACACTGCCACCAGCTATTACGTCAAACAATAGCTGCTCACATAATTACTCCTCCATTCCTCCTCCTGCTGCTGCTGCTGTCTGTCTGTGTTTCCCACCGCCAGGGTACACAGATTTACCTTCTGCTGCCACTCTGCCACCAGCTATTACGTCAAAAAATAGCTATATATCTGTGTAATTGGTTGTAAAACCAAAACTACAAAACCATTACAAAAAAGGTTTAATTTTTCTGAGGTGCCCGGGTTGAAAACTGTGTTGTCCCAGTTGTGTATTGGACACAATGTGGGCTGCACGACCGCTGTCTGGGACCTCCTGTTGTATTTATTTACGGCCTGGTATCACCGCTAGGTACCAGGGCTATTATGTCACGCTGCCTACCTGCTGCCACACTCACACTACTCCTCCATTCCTCCTGCTGCTGCTGTCTGTCTGTGTTTCCCACTGCCAGGGTACACAGAATTACCTTCTGCTGCCACACTGCCACCAGCTATTACGTCAAACAATAGCTGCTCACATAATTACTCCTCCATTCCTCCTCCTGCTGCTGTCTGTCTGTGTTTCCCACCGCCAGGGTACACAGATTTACCTTCTGCTGCCACTCTGCCACCAGCTATTACGTCAAACAATAGCTATATATCTGTGTAATTGGTTGTAAAACCAAAACTACAAAACCATTACAAAAAAGGTTTAATTTTTCTGAGGTGCCCGGGTTGAAAACTGTGTTGTCCCAGTTGTGTATTGGACACAATGTGGGCTGCACGACCGCTGTCTGGGACCTCCTGTTGTATTTATTTACGGCCTGGTATCACCGCTAGGTACCAGGGCTATTATGTCACGCTGCCTACCTGCTGCCACACTCACACTACTCCTCCATTCCTCCTGCTGCTGCTGTCTGTCTGTGTTTCCCACTGCCTTCTGCTGCCACACTGCCACCAGCTATTACGTCAAACAATAGCTGCTCACATAATTACTCCTCCATTCCTCCTCCTGCTGCTGCTGCTGTCTGTCTGTGTTTCCCACCGCCAGGGTACACAGATTTACCTTCTGCTGCCACTCTGCCACCAGCTATTACGTCAAAAAATAGCTATATATCTGTGTAATTGGTTGTAAAACCAAAACTACAAAACCATTACAAAAAAAGGTTTAATTTTTCTGAGGTGCCCGGGTTGAAAACTGTGTTGTCCCAGTTGTGTATTGGACACAATGTGGGCTGCACGACCGCTGTCTGGGACCTCCGGTTGTGTTTATTTACAGCCCTGGTATCACCGCTAGGTACCAGGGCTATTATGTCACGCTGCCTGCCTCATTGACTGCATGCTGCCACACACTCATCCTCCTCCTCCTGCTGCTGAATTTACCTCCTGCTGTCTGTGTGTTTCCACTGCCAGGGAGCACATACAATGGCGCTTCCAACATGCGTGCGCCACCAGCTATTTGTTGTTACGCTCAAAAATAGCTGCATTTCTTTAAAAAAAAAAAATGAAAAGAGAAATAAGTGAAGAAGAAGACGATATAGAAGAAGATGAAGAAGAAGAAGAAGAAGATGAAGAAGAAGAAGAAGAAGAAGAAGAAGAAGAAGAAGAAGAAGATATAGAAGAAGATATAGAAGAAGAAGAAGAAGATATAGAAGATAAAGAAGAAGAAGAAGAAGAAGAAGTATATACAGTACTGAACAAAATTCTGGACACAACTTCTCTTTTCACCTTTTTTTTTTTAAAGGAACATCCCCACATAATCACTTGCTGTTGTTACTTGGAAAAAAAGATGTTTCTTGCATCATTCACCCTCAAAACAAGTGTTGGGAAGCTATTTAAGGCCAATTCGAATAGTCAGCTCGAATAATGAGCTCGAATACCGACTCGAATAGTGAGCTCGAAGTCCGAGGTCGAATCGAATAGTAAAATTTATTCGACTCGAATATTCGACTGACCTCGAATAATTTACTATTCGAATTCGACCAAACTCGAATTTTAAAAAGGGGTATTTGAGCACCACTACATCCAATCTGTGTGTAGTGGAAACAGGCCCTAAACAAAACAAAAAAAAAAAAACGTCTGTTACAGCTGCTAAAAAATCCTGCAATTAATCTGCACTGGTTCTACATCCTAAATCATGGAAGCAGACATATTGTTAACAGCCTGTGCTTTCAAATGAGCCTATCTGCCGTGGCAGTCATGTGGCACAGCTGAGAGATCAGATTCCAACTTGTGATTAGTCACAGATGAGGGGGAATTAGACAGGCTAAACTCTGTAAATACACACAGGGTGCATTCCTCTGTGTTTTCATTCTGTCCTGTGCAAGAGTTTTGGTCCACCTGGTCTCAGACCCGCCCACTGTATGACTGAAGAGCTGCAGAGGGTGATGATGTCACCGTTTAGACCCTCCCACAAGCTGGCTGGAAATTGCCTTTCATGGAGGCAGTGGCATAGTTAGAGATTATTGGGCCCCATAGCTGTCATGGGGCTGTACGATGTAGACATTCTTGAGCAGAGCCACACGCCCCTACTCTATGGATGTGAGTTCATTGGGCCATTTACATTGTCATGTGATCTACACTGCATATAGTCCACGGGCAAATCAAAGGGTGGAAAAACACATAAAGGTAACCGGGAACACATCAAATACCACCCGGGCCCATAGCAGCTGCTATAGCTATTGCATGGAGTCATGGGAGGAGGATCTCAGCATCTAAGGACATTCAAGGTAAAAATAAACTGATTAGATAAACAATTGTATCTATCCTCTTTCTCCTAAAAATGACTTTTTTTGTAGATATCCCACAGTTTGATTTTATACTTAACTCTAGTTTTTACGTTTTTACTGTTTCATTTTCTCTGCTCAATGACACCTTCACTGAAGTATGCCGGAGCTCAAATCTATGAAATATTGTCCCTTTTTATCTCTTTCCTGCTCTCAGAAGCTATTTAGTGACAGGAAAGTGTTGTATGGCTGTAAGGCCTCGTCCACATCATGACGCGCAGATGGCCGTGAGATTGCACGCCATCTGCACCGCTACCGCTGTGGATCTCATGCATTACAGTGAATCGGTCAGCGCTGCGCTTGTGAATAAAACGCATGCAGCAGTACGATAGTGCCTCATAGTGCATCGCACTGCTGCCCAGCGCATATGGGGGTTCATTCACTAAACCGTGATAACTCACAGCACGGCCGCGCTAGCGTTTTTCGTAACGCTTTGAGCGTGTAATGCTGTGTGCGCACAAAACGCTGGCGCGGCCGTGCTATGAGCTACCACGGTCTAGTGATGTGAATGTCAGGAGGGCTGTCTATGCCTTACTGCTATTCTTGCATGTTGCACATCATACCTGCTTCCAAATGTGCATGGGAGCGCGTCATGATGTGAATGAGGCCTAATTCCTTACAATGAGGGTTATGCTATAAACAGACCCGGTCCCGACCCAGACAGAAACTGTCACTTGCATACCTGATATTTAACTCTTTCAGGCAGAGAAAGAAAAAAAGGAACACAGCATAGTTATGTGTGTGCTAGGCACTGTACATACACATGTCTATCTCATCATGTCACATGTCACCTCGGCTGTCCTTTAAAGTGAACCAGAGATGAAGCACCCTCATGTATTTTACCATAGAAATCAGTGGGAACATTAGAGAAAACGTCTGCCCTGCTCCCTGTTTCATCCTCACTGCTAAAAGTGTCTGTTATCTAGCTGAGATAAGAATCCCGGAGTGTGCATTGAGTCTGGCTTTGCTATAATGACTCAGCTATAATGATTCCTGAGCACAGCCAGCAGGGGGCAGGCTTGGACTGGAAAAGACACCAAAGACCACAGTCTCAGCTATAATCATTCTGTAGCAAAGCCAGACCGACTGCTTAGTCGGCATTCTTATCAGAGGTGATTACAGTCAGATTACACAGAGAACAATGAAACAAAGAGCAGATTAGGTGTTTACTGTCATGTTCCCACTGATTTATAAGATAAAATACATGAGGGTGCTTCATCTCTGGTTCTCTTTAAGCAGTGAGGGTACTTGTTAGAGTTAGATGAGCGTTATCAGACCCCGATCTGCACGATTATCTCATGTCTGCACACAGAGATGTGTCGTCTGAACTTTGGACCTATTTTTACTGCAAAATATTTACTAAAATAATGCCGGCAAACTGATTCTGCTGAAACCATTTAAAGGCTTTTTTTTAACAAGGGGATTAATAAGCTGTTTCTGTTACAAAGGTCACCGGCTCACCCTGACATTATTTACTATAAGCTGATTGTAGAGAGGAGCGATGTGAGGCGAGTCTAGACCCGGCGAGACCGGACTGTGCTGACGAGAAATCATTATTATTCCATCACTCACCACAAGGGGGCAGCAATACACCCTCCCTGCAGAGACTGGTCTTATGCTGGGCATACACAGCTCGACTGATGGCTCGATTGCTAATTTCCGCGGGCGGACAATGGGCAAAAACGAAGCACAGGTAAGGGAATGCCCGCGGGGACGAGCGGGAATCGTTCCACGCGGACGAGCAGGGACATGCCGGTGGCTCGATACCGGCGCATTATCGCGCCGTGTATGCCCAGCATAAAGCTACGCACACACGTGAGTTGAAAGTCTTCGGAAAAAATTATCAAAAATCGATTTGCCGATAATCGTTATAAAACAGTTTACAAAAGACCTCCAGAGATACTGACCACAGATCTTTATCTCTCAATTCCATCCCGGCAGATATTGGACGTTTGTTAAACAAGGTGTGTGTGAGAACGCCAGATATTTCTTGACCTTCTAGTGCGCAGCGCATGCGTGAAGAAGATGGAAGTAAATCGATTGTAAGAGCATTTCTCGGATCTGTTGCATGAAACGATCATCTGCATGCGTGCAGCAACCTTCCTGACAACCCCATGCCACAGATTGATTCCTTGGTCGGCAGAGATTTGTATCTGATGTGTGTGCCCAGCTTAGCGTGTATCTGCCCCAGGACTGCAGTGTTTCCTGTAGGGTATATCGGCTGTAGGGACTGCAGTTCCCATATCATGGCCTGCAGTGTGATATGTTGGGGGCAAAGATGCAGAAAACTGCACCCTAACATTTCCCTGGATACCCCTAAACTGTACCCCGAATGAAACCAGGCCATACACCATACAACCTGGATTGTACAATCTTACCCCTTCCAAGCATTGTGGCAGCTTCACTTAGACAAAATGGAATTTATGATCTTCCCACTGCACACACACACACACACTCTGTACACACACACGGTACACACACACGGTACATACACACACACACAGAGCTGGGACAAGGTCCTCCAGCACCCAAGGCTGAGACACCAAAGTGGCTCCATCCCTCCCACCCCAGCTGTCACACACTGATTGCTATTAGACTAAGAGGCGCCACAGGGCCCACAACCACCCCAACACCTTAATATCTAGTTATCTGGCTTGCAGTCACTGCTATGCATCCCCTTTTCTTATTTCTTTCTGCTTCAAACACAATTAGGAATGACAGCTGTATGAATTGTGCGCCCCCTCCTACACTGCGCCCTGAGGCTGGAGCCTCTCCAGCCTATGCCTCGGCCCGGCCCTGCACACACACACTACACACTGTACACACACACACACTGCACATACACACACACACACTACACACTGTACACACACACACACACACACACTACACACTGTACACACACACACACTGCACATACACACACACACACTACACACTGTACACACACACTGTACACACACACACACTGCACATACACACATACACACTACCCACTGTACACACACACACACACTACACACTGTACACACACACACACTGCACATACACACACACACACTACACACTGTATACACACACACACACACACTACACACTGTACACACACACACACACACACACACACTACACACTGTACACACACACACTACACACTGTACACATACACACACTGTACATACACACACACTGTACACACACACACAGTGCACACACACACACCCTGTACACACACACACACTCACACTGTACACACACACACTGTACACACACACACACACACACACACTGTATATATATACACACACACACACTGTACACACACACACTGTACACACACACACTGTACACACATACACACACTGCACATACACACACGCACACACACACTGCACATCCACACACGCACACACACACTACACACACTGTATACACACACAAACTCACACACACACACTGTACACACACACACACACACACACATTGTACACACACACACACACACACACACACACATACACACTGTACACACACACTCACACACTGTACACACACTGTACACACTGCACATACACCCACACTGTTCACACACTACACTACACACACACACACTGCACATATACACACACACACACACAAGGCACATGTATACAAACATACACACACACACACACACACACACAGCAGATACATACACACACACACACACACACACACACACACACACACACACACACACACTGCAGATACACACACACACACGCACACAAGGCACATGTATACACACTACACACTGCACATACACACACACTGCAGATACACACACACACACACACACACACAAGGCACATGTATACACACTACACACTGCACATACACACACACACACAAGGCACATGTATACACACTACACACTGCACATACACACACACTGCAGATACACACACTCACACACACACACACACACACACACACACACAAGGCACATGTATACACACTACACACTGCACATACACACACACTGCAGATACACACACACACACAGCAGATACATACACACACACACACACACACACACACACACACACACACACACTGCAGATACACACACACACACACGCACACAAGGCACATGTATACACACTACACACTGCACATACACACACACTGCAGATACACACACACACACACACACACACACAAGGCACATGTATACACACTACACACTACACACTGCACATACACACACACACACAAGGCACATGTATACACACTACACACTGCACATACACACACACTGCAGATACACACACACACACACACACACACACACACACACACACACACACACACACAAGGCACATGTATACACACTACACACTGCAGATACACACACACTGCAGATACACACACACACACACACACAGAGAGAGAGAGATCTCACACACACACTAAGAAAATAAAAAAACATTTCCCCTATATAGAGAGAACAATCAGATTCTATGCAAACTGTACATACTGCACTTCCTGTCCATTCTGATTGGCTCAAATCCAAAGCTAAGTGTGATTTGCATTAAATTTTCATGCGAGCTGATATTACTGGTATCCTATTGATGATATCTACTCCTACCACTCCAAGAGGAGCTTTAGTGACTTCAGTGAATCCGCCATGATGGCGACGCTGCTGGGACTGCGACATTTCTAGTGGTCTGTGATGGGCGGAACACGGGACCTGCCCACTGCCCTACAGCGAGGGTGACCAGATGTACTCCGAGAGCAGGACATGTCCTCTTTATTCACATGGTTTCCTCCATCCGCCGGCCATTCAAAAACTTTGCTAAAACTCCTTCCTTTCACAGAACCACATACAGAGCTGACTGGTTGTGACTAACAACATATATATAGAGACTGATCAGCCCTCAGCCATTCTCTGCTCATCCCCCAGACATTACATTATCAATAATTATCAGGGCGTGGCAACGCTGCTTCATGTTCTAGCTCCTCCTACCAGCGCAACGGACAGCAGTCAGCAGATGATTGGGGCAGCACTGTGGTGTAGTGGTTAGCGCTCTTGCCTTGCAGCGCTGGGTCCCCAGTTCAAATCCCAGCCAGGTCAACATCTGCAAGGAGTTTGTATGTTCTCCCCGTGTCTGTGTGGGTTTCCTCTGGGTACTCCGGTTTCCTCCCACATCCCAAAAACATACAGATAAGTTAATTGGCTTCCCCCTATATTGCCCTAGACTATGATACCTACACATGATACATACATAGACATAAGGCTATGGTAGGGACTAGATTGTGAGCTCCTCTGAGGGACAGTTAGTGACAAGACAATATACTCTGTACAGCGCTGCGGAAGATGTTGGCACTGTATAAATACTTAAAATAAATTAAAAAGTAGCAACACTTTTTTTTGTATGCCACATTTAAAAGAAAACAAAAAAGTTGAAAACAGAAAAGAGGAACTGCCAGTTTTCTGGTTGTCACAAGATGGAATATCTGCGTTCTGAGTCAGGACGTAATAAACTGTCACGCATGGTAACCATGGAGATGGAGAATGTATCTGGTCATTTCTGTCCTCCTTTATAGCCGAACCCATCAGGTCACCCCACACACAGCAGATTGTTATTGTTCCTTGTCGTTTCTGTCCTGTAGATTGAGGATTTGTGATATTGTCCGAAGCATGAGGCTGGGAACACACTAAGCAAGACGCTAGCGTTGCGAAAAATGCGTTTATGCGTATAATGTTAGTCAATGGGCCGCAAAAAAAAAAAAAAAGCATATAAAAAACGCATATGCATTTTGTAAGCGTTTTTTTTTTTTTATATTTGTATCTATATTTAATGGTTTTGCTGCATATTTTTCAAAAACCTCTAAAACGCACATAATGCAAGTCAATAGTGACGCAGAGGTATTGCGTTTAAGTGCGTTTTTATATGAATTTTTTTTTTATGGTGTATTTCCGCTTCCTGTTGACTTACTAGTAATTTGCATAAAACTCATATAAAAAACGCATACAAAGTGCATACAAAACGCATAGGCGTTTTCTATATACAAACTGCAGACGCGTTAAAATGCAAATAGCAAATGCACAGGAAACACACTTAAAATATAGCAAGGAAATGAGCAGCGCTACTTAAAAACAGACTAGTGCCTACCTGCAAAAGAGTGCAAGCCCCACTTGTGGGGTCGAATACACACCGAGCATACACATGACTTGTCTACCACTGGAGGAGGATGTTGGTTTCCTGTAACAGCTTGCATGCAACCTATTAAGTACTCGTCCCTCCCACTGCGAAGAAGTCTATCCTCCATGGGAGGGGCCTAACACTAACTAAATCCTAACCTATCTCCTAATCCTAAGTCAATGGACCGCAAAAAAAAAAAAAAAAAAAAAAAACATATAAAAAACGCATATGCATTTTGTAAGCGTTTTTTTTTTTATATTTGTATTTATATTTAATGGTTTTGTTGCATATTTTTCAAAAACATCTAAAACGCACATAATGCAAGTCAATAGTGACGCAGAGGTATTGCGTTTAAGTGCGTTTTTATATGAATTTTTTTTTTTATGGTGTATTTCCGCTTCCTGTTGACTTACTAGTGATTTGCATAAAACTCATATAAAAAACGCATACAAAGTGCATACAAAACGCATAGGCGTTTTCTATATACAAACTGCAGACGCGTTAAAATGCAAATAGCAAATGCACAGGAAACACACTTAAAATGCATAAAAAATGCTCAAGGCAGAAAACGCGACCTTTCACGCACTGACAAGTGTGCGCCCAGCCTCAAGCATTTGTGCTCTTCACAGCATGTAGCATTTGCTCTCTTCCTCCAGCAGAGGGAGCTCTGTGCACAGAGAATGCACCATGCAGCATTTGCTCTCTTCCTCCAGCAGAGGGAGCTCTGTGCACAGAGAATGCACCATGCAGCATTTGCTCTCTTCCTCCAGCAGAGGGAGCTCTGTGCACAGAGAATGCACCATGCAGCATTTGCTCTCTTCCTCCAGCAGAGGGAGCTCTGTGCACAGAGAATGCACCATGCAGCATTTGCTCTCTTCCACCAGCAGAGGGAGCTCTGTGCACAGAGAACGTACTTGGTGATCTTTGTCCTCCATTCTCTGCACAACTTCTAGATTACCAAAAACTCCTAAACAGCCCTGAGGCTTCCTTCTCACAGCTGTGTCCCGAAATCGCGCAGAAAAATCGGCGTAAACAGCAGAAACCTGAGGACGGTCGCAGGCAGTGCTCTTGCGGTGTATTTATCAGCTTTTGGCACCAGCTCTCTGCAGACATCCTGCGCCGCGCCGGTACAAACCGATCCTCCAGTCCACCGCTGCGGCTCAGTTTAGTTTTCGGTGACTGAGCCTGTCACAGGACTCACCTGCGTGACACTGGCTGTGTGCGCCCCCCTCCTTCATGTTCACGTCGCCGGGAGGGTCCTGCGCAGGCGCTGTATGAGGTCCAGGCAACAGGCGCACAAATGAGGACGCGCACAGCCAGGGCCGCGAAGGCGCAGTGGCCTACGTCAGACTCTTACGCCGAAAACTAAACTGAGCCGCGGCGGTGGACTGGAGCATCGGTTTGGCAAGGTGCGTGCGCAGGACGTCTGCAGGAAGTCACACGGCGAGCGGTGGAACGCAAGGAAGGTAATCTCTTCCCCACTCGCTGCTCATTACATTACATAGAGCGCAAATAGCTGGAGGGGGAGTGAGAGGACGGGGGACCCAGGTGAGGGGGAGGGGGGGGCGCCCTCCCCGCTGCTGTGCCCACTGCCCCTCCTTCCTAGCTGCTACCCCCTCCAGCTTGGTGCCCCCCCCCCCCCGGGTATACGGTTTTTTAAACGCAAACGGACTGGAAACTTATGCTGCAAAAGGGCAACACGGATCCGTTTGCGTTGCGGTTTGTGAAAAAAACAGAGCCCGGACCACAGATTGCGTTCTGCGACCGGATCTAGTGTGTACCGGGTCTAACTCTAGTGTAATGTCACCGGCAGACATGCCACGGCCAATCATGTGTCAGTCACTCCATGCCAATCTAATGCAAAGGGGGCAAAACACACACACTGCCTACAGAGCTACAGCTGCCTCCCTTCCAGGCTGCAGGCAATGTGCATGATATTTTCATACAAGTCAGAGATACTGATAATCCATCATCACCTATGAAATATTGTTATTAAAATTCATTACCCCCCCCCACACACACACACACACATACACTGTACACACACACACACACATACGGTACACACACACACACACACACAATGTACACACACACACAGTGAACACACACACGCGGTACACACACACACACGCGGTACACACACACACACACTGTACACACACACATACGCTGTACAAACACACATACGCTGTACACACACACACACTCACTGTATACACACCAACACACACTGTATACACACACCACACACACACACACACACTGTATACACACCACACACCTACTCTGTCTACACACCACACACACTCTGTATACACACACACACATACACACACTATACATACCACACACACACGGTACACACACACGGTACATACACACACACACACACACACTACACACACACACACACACGGTACACACACACGGTACATACACACACACACACACACTACACACACACACTACACACACACACACGGTACACACACACGGTACATACACACACACACACACTACACACACAAACGGTACACACACACGCACACTGAATACACACACACACACGGTACACACACACGGTACATACATACACACACACACACTGAATACACACACACACGGTACACACACACGGTACATACACACACACACACACACTGAATACACACACACACACACACACACGGTACACACACACGGTACATACACACACACACACACGGTACACACACATACTGTACACACACATACTGTACACACACACATTGTACACAGACACACTGTACACAGACACACTGTACACAGACACACACACACACACACACACACACTGTACACACACACACACTGTACACAGACACACGGTACACAGACACACACATACACTGTATACACAAACACTCACCTTCGAGGAGCTCGGTCTTCTGGTGGATGAGGATTTGGTCTATCTGTAAGAGAAAAGAGAAGACAGGTGAGAGTCAGGAGGAAACCTCTATGGCGTCCAGGGCTGTGTCAAGGAGTCGGAGCAATTTTGGGTACATGGAGTCAAAGGTTTCATAAACTGAGGAGTTAAATTTTATGATGATTTTTGTACTGACTACTGTAGAGTCAAGAGAAAATGTCTGTGCAGTCTATAGTAAACCTCTGTGGGGTTGGGCGGAAACCTCTGTGAAATTAGGAGAAAACCTCTGTGGGGTCAGAAGAAAACCTCTGTGGAGTTGGGAGGAAACCTCTGTGGAGTTGGGAGGAAACCTCTGTGGAGTTGGGAGGAAAGCTCTGTGGAATGACAAAAGAAAACTTCTGTGCAGCCCACATCTTGTTTTCTCCCACAATCCATAGGGAAGCAATGTGTAGACTTCAGTGCAGGCTCAGCAGAGCAATATACTACATCTATGCACGACTGAGCTGCTCTGCAGGAGATGGGGCTTGGCCATTAGGCAACCTAGGCAGATGCTGAGGGTCTTGCAGGTTGTCTTGCATAGGGTCAATATTTTTCTATAGATTCAGTAGTATAATGTATAAAGGTATTAGTGTGTTTAATGTATTGTGTCAGCGTACAGGAATACAGTGTGAAGAAGGCTGATTAGCAGAAGGTTTACTCTATTTATCTGATAAAGGCCTCATCCTGATCCCACCATTCTCGCTTATGTTTGGTTAATACAACTTCCTGCTAGTTTCACACTTAGGCGGCACATTCCACATCCTGTAACACCTCTACACAGGGAACCAGCTGCACTGTGTGTTACATGTATGTGTGAACACAGGATAAATGCAAAACCGAGCAACATAGATTTATATGTATGAGTGATTTTACCCATAATTTTAAGACACCGGTATATTACCAGCAGTATGTACAGCATAAGTTGTTACTATGTGCCTATACTGATAGTAAACTAGCAGCAGTGTGTACAGTGTGTAAGACACTGGTATATTACCAGCGGTATGTACAGCATAAGCTGTTACTCTGTGCTGGTACTGATAGTAAACTAGCAGCAGTGTGTACAGTGTGTAAGACACTGGTATATTACCAGCAGTATGTACAGCACAAGCTGTTACTCTGTGCCCGTACTGATAGTAAACTAGCAGCAGTGTGTACAGTGTGTAAGACACTGGTATATTACCAGCAGTATGTACAGTATAAGCTGTTACTCTGTGCCGGTACTGATAGTAAACTAGCAGCAGTGTGTACCGTGTGTAAGACACTGGTATATTACCAGCAGTATGTACAGCATAAGCTGTTAAGCTGGCCGTACGTCAGGCGACTTGGCCTATCGACCATCCAATTCGATTATTATAATTGAATTGGATGAAAATTGGTGCTGCCAAGTGAATGCCCAACTGACAAAGCGACCAATGTCGGGATGAAAATTGGTTGCATGGTCGATCGTGCAGGCCGCAAGATGTCGGGCCGAAGTTGGTTGGTCGGTTATGTGGCAGTACGGCGGTGATTTCCGGAACGAGCGACAAGACAACGAAACCCCCGCCGCTGCCCCCAATGTATAAATGTTCCCGGTGTGTGCATTTATACGTTACCTGTCCTGTAGCAGCCTCCGCGCGGTGTCCATAACCACTGGGCATCTCTCCGTACACGCCACTAGCGTGTGTCTGACCTCAGACCCTATGCATACAGTACATACAGTATAAGCTGTTACTGTGTGCCCGTACTGATTACTGATAGTAAACTAGCTGCAGGGTGTGCTGATCTCTGCTGCCTCCAGTATGTACAGTATAAGCTGTTACTCTGTGCCTGTACTGATAGTAAACTAGCTGCAGTGTGTGCTGATCTCTGCTGCCTCCAGTATGTACAGTATAAGCTGTTACTCTGTGCCTGTACTGATAGTAAACTAGCTGCAGTGTGTGCTGATCTCTGCTGCCTCCAGTATGTACAGTATAAGCTGTTACTCTGCACCTGTACTGATAGTAAACTAGCTGCAGGGTGTGCTGATCTCTGCTGCCTTCAGTATGTACAGTATAAGCTGTTACTCTGTGCCTGTACTGATAGTAAACTAGCTGCAGTGTGTGCTGATCTCTGCTGCCTCCAGTATGTACAGTATAAGCTGTTACTCTGTGCCTGTACTGATAGTAAACTAGCTGCAGAGTGTGCTGTTCTCTGCTGCCTCCAGTATGTGACGTATAAGCTGTTACTCTGTGCCTGTACTGATAGTAAACCAGCTGCAGAGTGTGCTGATCTCTGCTGCCTCCAGTATGTACAGTATAAGCTGTTACTCTGAGCCTGTACTGATAGTAAACTAGCTGCAGTGTGAGCTGATCTCTGCTACCTCCAGTATGTACAGAATAAGCTGTTACTCTGTGGCTGTACTGATAGTAAACTAGCTGCAGTGTGTGCTGATCTCTGCTGCCTCCAGTATGTACAGTATAAGCTGTTACTCTGAGCCTGTACTGATAGTAAACTAGCTGCAGTGTGTGCTGATCTCTGCCGCCTCCAGTATGTACAGTATAAGCTGTTACTCTGTGCCTGTGCTGATAGTAAACTAGCTGCAGTGTGTGCTGATCTCTGCTACCTCCAGTATGCACAGTATAAGCTGTTACTCTGTGCCTGTACTGATGGTAAACTAGCTGCAGTGTGTGCTGATCTCTGCTACCTCCAGTATGCACAGTACAAGCTGTTACTCTGTGCCTGTACTGATAGTAAACTAGCTGCACTGTGTGCTGATCTCTGCTGCCTCCAGTATGTACAGTATAAGCTGTCACTCTGTGCCTGTACTGATAGTAAACTAGCTGCAGTGTGTGCTGATCTCTGCTGCCTCCAGTATGTACAGTATAAGCTGTTACTCTGAGCCTGTACTGATAGTAAACTAGCTGCAGTGTGTGCTGATCTCTGCCGCCTCCAGTATGTACAGTATAAGCTGTTACTCTGTGCCTGTACTGATAGTAAACTAGCTGCAGTGTGTGCTGATCTCTGCTACCTCCAGTATGCACAGTACAAGCTGTTACTCTGTGCCCGTACTGATAGTAAACTAGCTGCACTGTGTGCTGATCTCTGCTGCCTCCAGTATGTACAGTATAAGCTGTCACTCTGTGCCTGTACTGATAGTAAACTAGCTGCACTGTGTGCTGATCTCTGCTGCCTCCAGTATGTACAGTATAAGCTGTTACTATGTGCCTGTACTGATAGTAAACTAGCTGCAGTGTGTGCTGATCTCTGCTGCCTCCAGTATGTACAGTATAAGCTGTTACTCTGTGCCTGGACTGATAGTAATGTAGCTGTAGTGTGTGCTGATCCCTGCTGCCTCCAGTATGTACAGTATAAGCTGTTACTCTGTGCCTGTACTGATAGTAAACTAGCTGCAGTGTGTGCTGATCTCTGCTACCTCCAGTATGTACAGTATAAGCTGTTACTCTGTGCCTGGACTGATAGTAATGTAGCTGTAGTGTGTGCTGATCCCTGCTGCCTCCAGTATGTACAGTATAAGCTGTTACTCTGTGCCTGTACTGATAGTAAACTAGCTGCAGTGTGTGCTGATCTCTGCTACCTCCAGTATGTACAGTATAAGCTGTTACTCTGTGCCTGGACTGATAGTAATGTAGCTGTAGTGTGTGCTGATCCCTGCTGCCTCCAGTATGTATAGTATAAGCTGTTACTCTGTGCCTGTACTGATAGTAAACTAGTTGCGGTGTATGCTGATCTCTGCTGCCTCCAGTATGTACAGTATAAGCTGTTACTCTGTGCCTGGACTGATAGTAAACTAGCTGCAGTGTGTGCTGATCTCTGCTATCCCCAGTATGTACAGTATAAGCTGTTACTCTGTGCCTGGACTGATAGTAAACTAGCTGCAGTGTGTGCTGATCTCTGCTGCCTCCAGTATGTACAGTATAAGCTGTTACTCTGAGCCTGTACTGATAGTAAACTAGCTGCAGTGTGTGCTGATCTCTGCTGCCTCCAGTATGTACAGTATAAGCTGTTACTATTTGCCTGGACTGATAGTAAACTAGCTGCAGTGTGTGCTGATCTTTGCTGCCTCCAGTATGTACAGTATAAGCTGTTACTATGTGCCCGTACTGATAGTAAACTAGCTGCAGTGTGTGCTGATCTCTGCTGCCTCCAGTATGTACAGTATAAGCTGTTACTATGTGCCTGTACTGATAGCATCTGTATTTTGAGGCCAGCCTGGGTCATATCAGATCATAGGAGGGGCTCCTGAGCTGTATTTATACAAGAGCTGTATGATTTCAGTTGCAGCGTCTGCCGTTAAAGAACAGCCTGGGTCACACCAGATCATAGTGCAAGGTGCTCAACGTTGCAGAACCTGCAGTGAGGACAGACTGGGTCATATCAGTTCATAGTGGGGGTTGCTGAGAGCTGTGTGATTTCAGTTGCAGTACCCACAGTTAGAGGGCAGCATGGGTCACATCAGATCCTAGTGCAAGGTGCTACGCGTTCCAGCACCTGCGGTTAGAGGACAGACTGGGTCATTCCAGTTCATAGTGGGGGCTGCTGAGAGGTGTATGATTTCAGTTGCAGCACCTGCAGTTAGCGGGTAGCCTGGGTCATATCAGATCATAGTGCAAATTGCTACTCATTTCACCACCTGCGGTTAGAGGACAGACTGGGTCATACCAGTTCATAGTGGGGGTTGCTGAGAGCTGTATGATTTCAGTTGCAGCACCTGCAGTTAGCGGGTAGCCTGGGTCATATCAGATCATAGTGCAAATTGCTACTCATTTCACCACCTGCGGTTAGAGGACAGACTGGGTCATACCAGTTCATAGTGGGGGTTGCTGAGAGCTGTATGATTTGCGTTCCAGCACCCGCAGTTACAGGACAGCCTGGGTCACATCTGATTATAGTGAACGGCGCAGCTGAAGTTTTTTGGTACAGCGTTATCAGTGCAGTGCTTACAGGACTCTGCAATCACACAGCTGCTGCTTTAATCACATTTCAGAGAACCCCGCTGCATTCTGATATGACCCGGGTGAGGGCCGTAGTCTTTCCCCAGCTAGGATATAAATAACACTACAAGCCTGGTGACAGCGGCGAGGGAGGGGCAGGTGGTGACAGCAGCAGGGGAGGGGCGGGGCCTGGTGACAGCGGCGGGGAGGGGCTGGTGGTGACAGCAGCAGGGGAGGGGCGGGGCCTGGCGACAGTAGCGGGGGAGGGGGAATGTCACTCTGTTTGCAGCAGGGGAGGGGCGGGTCCTGGCGACAGTAGCGGGGGAGGGGGAATGTCACTCTGTTTACGCAGAGCAGGAAGCATGCTGGAAATACTTTACTAGCAGATTTATTACTGTTATTGTGCTGTATTTATAGAGCTGCAGGTCTGGCGGTTACATAAGAGGTGGAAGATATCAGCCAATAATGGTTGGAGGGGGGGAGGGGGGGAGGCTGGTGGTGACGGTGGGGGGGGGGGGAAGTGGCCACCCATGCTGGGTATATATACAGTACAGTATATACATGACAGGTGACCTCACAGATCTCCTCCCCCACACACTGTACACAGCACTGTGACATGAGGTCGGAGGAAGTGACATCTGTGTCCACGAATAACAGTCACCCCTCCCCCCCCCTAAAAAAAAATCCTGAACTTCAATAGATTAATTTTTTCTATGCAATCGATCATTTTAATTGGAAAATTGAAAAAAAAAAAACAATCATGAAAATCAAATGTTGATGTTGGATTGTGTGTAGCCAGGTTATAGAATCCGATATTAGATAAGATCTCCCCGCAGACCCTACAAATGACAAAATCACACAGCTACCACCGATCTCACCATCTGACAGCCCGTACTGTGGCCTGATATAACCCAGGTAAAGTGTACCTCCCAGCTGCTAGAGGGCAGTGTGCTCCAGTGCTGAGCCCATCAGTCCCAGAAGCTGCTGGTTAATTAACCAGCTGTCACCCAATCGATCAGCAGCCACTGGGTTTGTCTGGCTCAGCGTTAGTGGAAAGTTAAAGAGGCCCTGTAGTGACGTATCGTGGCATCAGAAACACGTCCTATAGATATATACTGTATACTGCTGTATATTAATATTAAGCCCCACCTCACAGTGATATCACAGTCTAGACTGATTAAATATGTGCAATTCTTCCCCTACCATACCCCCCTTCACAACCCCCCAGAGTATTCTGGGAGATCAGGTATGTTTTACACTGGCTTTAGAACTCTCAGAAACAAACATTCTGCAGAGATCACCTGACAGGACTGAGAAGTCACCACCTGTGATACATTTCAGGATGTAAATTGGAGAGAGGAGTGATTTTACAATGAGCAAACTCTGACTGAATGATTTATAATTATTATTGTAAAAAATAAGCAATTCATTAATCATTCATGAAGTTATTTTGCTACTAAAGAAGCAGCTTTCAACATAACAACCATAAACTGTTCAAGCTCCACCCCACAATGAGAAGCCCCGCCTCCCTCTCTAAGCTTCTCTGTGTAGACAGGAAATGACATCACTACTGAGCTATGTGTGCTGCCCAGGGCTGTGGAGTCTCAGCCTGAGTCGGGGCAATTTTGGGTACCTGGAGTCGGTGATTTCATAAGTCGGGAGTCAGAGTCGGGAGTCAGTTGATTTTTGTACCAAATTCACAATCCTGGTAACTATTAGACTAAGGAGTGGGAGTTGCGGACAGGGCTGTGGAGTCGGAGTCGGAGAGTCGGAGTCGGGGCAATTTTGGGTGCCTGGAGTCGGAGTCGGGAAAAAAATGCACCGACTCCGACTGCTAATGAATTTAAACTGTAATTAAAATAGAAAATATGAAAAAAAAATCTATGTCTCAGATAATATTCATCATAAATAATGTATATATACAGTATATATACAGTAATAGCTGTGCTTAGTCCACACAAATGAAATAAACCAATCAAAATTAGTTACTTGTGCTGCTTCAATAAAGCAGTCCCCGTATTTTTAAAGTCAGATATACACATCTGATTGTGACTGTATATATGATGTGTACACAGGAATCTCTTATATATACTAAATAACATCTATGCTGTAAGAATAAAGCCTGATGTGTAGCTGTGTCACTAATAGAGATGGTCAATGAGATGGAAATATTTCTGCATTGATGCTGATTTATGCAAATGTATGCACTCCCTTTGCTGATGAAATCAAATAATTTGATATGTTGTTAAAATTTGGTTTGGTGACTACAAATTAAAGGGTACCTGAGACTGATGAAAAGTAAAGTTTTATACATACCTGGGGCTTCCTCCAGCCCCCTTCAGGCTAATCAGTCCCTCGCTGTCCTCCACCACCCGGATCTTCTGCTATGAGTCCCGGTAATTCAGCCAGTCAGCGCTGTCCGGCCGCATGCCGCTCCCACAGCCAGGAACATTCTGCACCTGCGCAATAGTGCTGCACAGGTGTAGTATGCTCCTGGCGGCGGAGTGTGTGCATGCGCACTACGCCCGACTGGCTCAAGTACCTGGACTCATAGCAGAAGATCCATGTGGTGGAGGAGGACAACAAGGGACTGATTGTCCTGAAGGGGGCTGGAGGAAGCCCCAGGTATGTATAAAACTTTAATTTCATCTGTCTCAGGTTTACTTTGTTACACAGTAGTACTATACTCTACATATGCACTCCCCACAGAGCTGCAGGGAATCCACTGAGAATGCTGTGCACATTGAACACAGAGGTGTTGTCTATCACCCATAAACCTGGTTCAGATTGTGCATGAAGAATGTGTAATAGAGGAAGAATCCCCTCATTCCCCTGCAGAGTACCTGCACATCACTCTTACATGTACCCACAGTTACATTGCCTAGGGCCTGATCCATGTTCAGATTGTACATGAAGAATGTGTAATAGAGGAAGAATCCCCTCATTCCCCTGCAGAGTACCTGCACATCACTCTTACATGTACCCACAGTTACATTGCCTAGGGCCTGATCCATGTTCAGATTGTACATGAAGAATGTGTAATAGAGGAAGAATCCCCTCATTCCCCTGCAGAGTACCTGCACATCACTCTTACATGTACCCACACTTACATTGCCTAGGACCTGATCCATGTTCAGATTGTACATGAAGAATGTGTAATAGAGGAAGAATCCCCTCATTCCCCTGCAGAGTACCTGCACATCACTCTTACATGTACCCACAGTTACATTGCCTAGGGCCTGATCCATGTTCAGATTGTACATGAAGAATGTGTAATAGAGGAAGAATCCCCTCATTCCCCTGCAGAGTACTTGCACATCACTCTTACATGTACCCACAGTTACATTGCCTAGGGCCTGATCCATGTTCAGATTGTGCATGAAGAATGTGTAATAAAGGAATAATCTCCTTATTCCCCTGCAGAGTACCTGCACATCACTCTTACATGTACCCACAGTTACATTGCCTAGGGCCTGATCCATGTTCAGATTGTGCATGAAGAATGTGTAATAGAGGAAGAATCTCCTTATTCCCCTGCAGAGTACCTGCACATCACTCTTACATGTACCCACAGTCACTGAGGCCTTGCAACCTCTAAGTACCCTGTCTTCCTACACTGACCCTGAGGCAGCATCCAGTTACTTATTTAATGGAGTCTCCTCTGCCATGAATTCAGCCGTTCCACTCACCACCACCCGCCCCCGCCAAACTAACCGGCAGCCCTGGCTCACTGATCAAATCAAACAGATGAAAAGGCGCTCCAGGGTGGCAGAAAGGAGCTGGAGAAAAAGCACTGCTGTAGAGGACTTCAATCACTATAAACAAACTATGCAGGAGCTCAGGGATGCCCTCACCTCTGCTAAGCAGTCTTATTTCTCCTCGCTCATTTCCTCACAGTCTCACAACCCAAAACAATTATTCAACACCTTTAACTCCCTACTTCGTCCCCCACCTCCTCCCCCTACCACATGTCTGTCAGCCGACAACTTTGCATCATACTTTACAAGCAAGATTGATGCAATACGTAATAGCTTTAACGCGCAACCATTTTTACCAGCACAGCCGTCACCTATAAATTCCTTCTGTCCGCCTGCACTCTCACCCACCACTAACTGCCTCCCCCCGATCCACAAGACCAGTCTCCCACTCTAACATCTTTCACCACACTAACTGATCAGTGTCTTTCCTCACTAATCTCCAAAGCGCATCTCACTACCTGTGCCCTGGACCCCATTCCCTCTCATCTAATCCCCCAGCTTTCCTCCTCCTTTAATCCCGCTCTAACAACTCTATTCAACCTGTCTATCTCCACTGGCACTTTTCCTTCCTTATTCAAACAAGCTATCATCACACCACTAATCAAAAAACCCTCTCTTGATCCAACTTCTCTATCCAACTACCGTCCTGTCTCGCTCCTCCCCTTTGCTTCTAAACTGCTGGAACGTCACATCCACTCAGAATTGTCTGCCTTTCTCTCTACCAACTCCTTACTTGACCCCTTTCAATCTGGATTCCGCACACACCATTCCACTGAAACTGCCCTCACGAAAGTTGCTAATGACCTACTGGTAGCTAAATCCAAAGGCCAGTTCTCCATTCTAATACTCCTGGACCTTTCCTCTGCCTTTGACACGGTTGATCATGCTCTGCTTCTGCAGACACTGTCATCTTTAGGGATCAAGGGACAAGCACATTCCTGGATCTCCTCTTATCTCTCTGGACGCTCTTACACTGTCTCCTTCTCTAACACCAAGTCATCTCCACACCCACTGTCTGTTGGTGTACCTCAAGGCTCTGTTCTTGGGCCACTTCTTTTCTCAATCTACACCCGTGGCCTGGGACAACTAATTAACTCTTTTGGCTTCCAGTATCACCTCTATGCGGATGACACCCAAATCTATCTCTCAGCTCCTGACCTGTCCTCACTACTATCCAGAGTCCCCGACTGTCTACGTGCCGTTTCTGCATTCATGTCCTCCCGCTTCCTCAAACTCAACATGACTAAAACGGAAATTGTGATTTTTCCACCATTGCTATCTACACCCCCACCAATTGCAACCATAACGGTAGACAACACCCCAATAACCTCAACCACTAAGGCCCGCTGCTTGGGGGTTATACTTGACTCAGAGCTCTCCTTTAAACCTCACATTGCCTCATTAACCACCACCTGCTATTTCCAGCTCAAAAATATATTCCGTATCCGTCCCTTCCTCACACAAGAGGCCACCAAAATGCTTGTTCATGCCTTAATCATCTCCCGCCTAGACTACTGCAACACCCTGCTCTGTGGCCTACCAAAAAACAGGCTAGCTCCTCTCCAATCCCTTCTAAATGCAGCGGCCCGCATCATTCACCTTTCCACACGCTCTTCTGATGCAGCCCCACTGTGCCATTCTCTCCACTGGTTACCCATTACCCAGAGGATCCAGCTCAAACTCCTGACTCTAACATACAAAGCCCTCCACGAGTTGTCTCCTCCATACATCTCCTCACTAATCTCAAGATATTGTCCCTCCCGCAACCTTCACTCCTCCCAAGAAATTCTCCTGGCCTCTAAGCTGATCACCTCCTCTCATGCTCGCATCCAGGACCAGAGTTGGGCCGAACGGTTCGCCGGCGAACGTGGTTCGCGCGAACTTAGGTGGTTCGCGTGCGGGTACCGCACGCGAACGTTTTGCGGAAGAAGTTCGGTTCGCCCCATAATGCACCTGAGGGTCAACTTTGACCCTCTACATCACAGTCAGCAGGCCCAGTGTAGCCAATGAGGCTACACTAGCCCCTGGAGCCCCACCCCCCTTATATAAGGCAGGCAGCGGCGGCCATTACGGCCACTCGTGTGCCTGCATTAGTGAGAGTAGGGCGAGCTGCTGCAGTCTCTCATATAGGGAAAGATTAGTTAGGCTTAACTTCTTCCTGGCTGCATACCTGTTCTGTTCAGTGAGCCCTCAGCCCACTGCATACCTGTACTGTGATCCTGCCACTGCATACCTGTTCAGTGATCCTGCCACAGCATACCTGTTCTGTTCAGTGAGCCCTCAGCCCACTGCATACCTGTACTGTGATCCTGCCACTGCATACCTGTTCAGTGATCCTGCCACTGCATACCTGTTCTGTTCAGTGAGCCCTCAGCCCACTGCATACCTGTACTGTGATCCTGCCACTGCATACCTGTTCAGTGATCCTGCCACTGTATACCTGTTCTGTTCAGTGAGCCCTCAGCCCACTGCATACCTGTTCAGTGATCCTGCCACTGCATACCTGTTCTGTTCAGTGAGCCCTCAGCCCACTGCATACCTGTACTGTGATCCTGCCACTGCATACCTGTTCAGTGATCCTGCCACTGCATACCTGTTCTGTTCAGTGAGCCCTCAGCCCACTGCATACCTGTTCAGTGATCCTGCCACTGCATACCTGTTCAGTGATCCTGCCACTGCATACCTGTTCTGTGAACCCGCCACTGTATACCTGTTCTGTTCAGTGGACCCGCCACTGTATACCTGTTCTGTGAACCCGCCACTGTATACCTGTTCTGTTGTTCAGTGAACCCGCCACTGCATACCTGTTGTGTTCAGTGAACCTGCCACTGCATACCTGTTCTGTGAACCCGCCACTGTATACCTGTTCTGTTCAGTGGACCCGCCACTGTATACCTGTTCTGTGAACCCGCCACTGTATACCTGTTCTGTTCAGTGGACCCGCCACTGTATACCTGTTCAGTGATCCTGCCACTGCATACCTGTTCTGTGAACGCGCCACTGTATACCTGTTCTGTTCAGTGGACCCGCCACTGTATACCTGTTCTGTTCTGTGGACCCGCCACTGTATACCTGTTCAGTGATCCTGCCACTGCATACCTGTTCTGTGAACCCGCCACTGTATACCTGTTCTGTTCAGTGGACCCGCCACTGTATACCTGTTCAGTGAACCCGCCACTGCATACCTGTTCTGTTCAGTGGACCCGCCACTGTATACCTGTTCAGTGAACCCGCCACTGCATACCTGTTGTGTTCAGTGAACCTGCCACTGCATACCTGTTCTGTGAACCCGCCACTGTATACCTGTTCTGTTCAGTGGACCCGCCACTGTATACCTGTTCTGTGAACCCGCCACTGTATACCTGTTCTGTTCAGTGGACCCGCCACTGTATACCTGTTCTGTGAACCCGCCACTGTATACCTGTTCTGTTCAGTGGACCCGCCACTGTATACCTGTTTAGTGAACACGTCACTGCATACCTGTTGTGTTCAGTGAACCTGCCACTGCATACCTGTTCTGTGAACCCGCCACTGTATACCTGTTCTGTTCAGTGGACCCGCCACTGTATACCTGTTCAGTGATCCTGCCACTGCATACCTGTTCTGTGAACCCGCCACTGTATACCTGTTCTGTTCAGTGGACCCGCCACTGTATACCTGTTCTGTTCAGTGGACCCGCCACTGTATACCTGTTCAGTGAACCCGCCACTGCATACCTGTTGTGTTCAGTGAACCCGCCACTGTATACCTGTACTGTTCAGTGAACCCACCGCATCAGTGCGCATACCTGTGCAGTTAAGTGAACCCACCTACCTACGTGAGTGCACGCAGTGTGATATACCACTCCGTGCATACCCGATATGGACAAAACAGGTAGAGGAAGAGGAAGAGGTAGTGGCAGAGGCAGAGGAAGGCCACCCGGCAGGTCTGCGCGAGGTCGTGTAAATGTAATTTCGTGTGGACCTGGCCCACAGGACAGTGCTCGGAAGAAGGCACGTCCCATCACCTCCCAAGATTGTCAGGACGTGGTTGAGTATTTAGCGACACAGAACACCTCATCTTGCTCAGCCACCAGCGCTACTACTAGCACCACTTCCGCTGCATTTGACACTTCGCAAGAATTATTTAGTGGTGGTGAAATCACTGATGCACAGCCATTGTTACAGCCAGATGAATTTTCACCAGCTCATATGTCTGCGTTACGCGACAACACTATGGATGTAACATGTAAGGAGGATGAAGGACCTACTGATGGTGCATGTTTGGATTTTTCTGAGTCAAGCGAAGCTGGGCAGGATGATTACGATGATGACGATGATAGGGATCCTCTGTATGTTCCCAATAGAGGAGATGAAGAGGAGGACAGTTCAGAGGGGGAGTCAGAGAGTAGTAGGAGGATAGAAGTTGCTGAAAGAAGCTGGGGCAGCTCTTCGTCAGAAACAGCTGGTGGCAGAGTCCGGCACCATGTATCGCCACCTATGTACAGCCAGCCAACTTGCCCTTTATCATCAGCTGCTGAGGTCCCCATAGTGCCCACATCCCAGGGTGGCTCAGCGGTGTGGAAATTTTTTAATGTGTGTGCCTCAGATCGGACCAAAGCCATCTGTTCGCTCTGCCAACAAAAATTGAGCCGTGGAAAGGCCAACACTCACGTAGGGACAAGTGCCTTACGAAGGCACCTGGAGAAAAGGCACAAACAGCAATGGGATGGCCACCTGAGCAAAAGCAGCAGCAGCACACAAAAGAAAAGTCACCCTCCTTCTCCTCTTCCTCCTTCAGGTGCATCATCTGCTTCTGCCGCTTTCTCCCTTGCACCTTCACAGGCACCCTCCTCCACTCCGCCTCTGCCCTTGAGCGGTTCCTGCTCCTCTGCCCACAGCAGCAGTCAGGTGTCCGTGAAGGAAATGTTTGAGCAGAAGAAGCCACTTTTGGCCAGTCACCCCCTTGCCCGGCGTCTGACAGCTGGCGTGGCGGAACTGTTAGCTCGCCAGCTGTTACCATACCGGCTGGTGGACTCTGAGGCCTTCCGTAAATTTGTGGCCATCGGAACACCGCAGTGGAAGATGCCAGGCCGCACTTATTTTTCGAGAAAGGCCATACCCCAACTGCACCGTGAAGTTGAGAGGCAAGTGGTGTCATCTCTTGCGAAGAGCGTTGGGTCAAGGGTACACCTGACCACGGATGCCTGGTCTGCCAAGCACGGGCAGGGCCGCCACATTACCTACACAGCCCATTGGGTGAACCTGGTGGTGAACGATGGCAAGCAGAAAGCGGCGGACCAAATTGTGACACCTCCACGGCTTGCAGGCAGGCCTCCTGCCACCTCCTCTCCTCCTGCTACATGCTCTTCGCTGTCCTCCTCCTCCTCCTCCTTGGCTGAGTGGCAGTTCTCCTCTCCAGCTACACAGCCCCAGCTCCGCAGGGCCTATGATGCATGCCAGGTACGACGGTGTCACGCCATCTTAGACATGGCTTGTCTCAAAGCGGAGAGTCACACTGGAGCAGCTCTCCTGGCTGCTCTTAAGAAACAGGTGGATGAGTGGCTGACCCCGCACCACCTGGAGATAGGCAACGTGGTGTGCGACAACGGCAGCAATCTGCTTGCCGCTTTGCATATGGGGAAGCTGACACACATACCCTGCATGGCACATGTCATGAATCTAGTGGTTCAAAGATTTGTGGCAAAGTACCCTGGCTTAGCGGATGTCCTGAAGCAGGCCAGGAAGTTCTGTGGGCATTTGAGGCGCTCTTACACAGCCATGGCACGCTTTGCGGAAATTCAGCGTAAAAACAACATGCCGGTGAGACGCCTCATTTGCGATAGCCCCACTCGCTGGAACTCGACCCTGCTCATGTTCTCCCGCCTGCTAGAACAGAAGAAAGCCGTCACCCAGTACCTCTACAACTGGAGTAGAACGAAACAGTCTGGGAAGATGGGGATGTTCTGGCCCGACAACTGGACACTGATGAAAAATGCATGCAGGCTCATGCGGCCGTTTGAGGAGGTGACCAACCTGGTGAGCCGCAGTGAGGGCACCATCAGCAACTTAATTCCCTACGCGTACTTCTTGGAGCGTGCTGTGCGTAGAGTGGCGGATGAAGCTGCGAATGAGCGTGACCAGGAACCGTTACGGCAGGAACAGGCATGGGACCAATTTTCATCAGACCCAGCTGTTTCCTCAACACCTGCGGCAGCACAGAGGGGGGAGGAGGAGGAAGAAGAGAGGTCGTGTGCAGAAGACGAGTCAGACTCAGAGGATGATGAGCAAGGTGTTTCTTTGGGGGAGGAGGAGGAGGAGGAGGGGACAGCGGCAGGAGAACAACCGCAGCAGGCGTCGCAGGGGGCTTGTGCTGCTCAACCTTCCCGTGGTATTGTTCGCTGCTGGGGGGAGGAGGTTGACTTACGTGACGTCACTGAGGAAGAGCAAGAGGAGATGGAGGGTACTGGATCCGACTTTGTGCAGATGTCGTCTTTTATGCTGTCCTGCCTGTTGAGGGACCCCCGTATAAAAAACCTCAAGGGGAATGAGCTGTACTGGGTGGCCACACTACTAGACCCTCGGTACAGGCACAAAGTGGCGGACCTGTTACCAACTCACCGGAAGGTGGAAAGGATGCAGCACATGCAGAACCAGCTGTCAACTATGCTTTACAATGCCTTTAAGGGTGATGTGACAGCACAACGCCAGCAAGGTACCACTGCCACTAATCCTCCTCCCGTGTCCACGCAGTCAAAGACAGGACGCTCCAGCGATCTCATGGTGATGTCGGACATGCGGACGTTCTTTAGTCCAACGCCTCGCCGTAGCCCTTCCGGATCCACCCTCCACCAACGCCTCGACCGGCAGGTAGCCGACTACCTGGCCTTAAGTGTGGATGTAGACACTGCTGTGAACAGCGATGAGGAACCCTTGAACTACTGGGTGCGCAGGCTTGACCTGTGGCCAGAGCTGTCCCAATTTGCCATCCAACTTCTCTCCTGCCCTGCCGCAAGCGTCCTCTCAGAAAGGACCTTCAGCGCAGCTGGAGGCATTGTCACAGAGAAGAGAAGTCGCCTAAGTCACAAAAGTGTTAAGTACCTCACCTTTATCAAAATGAATGAGGCATGGATCCCGGAGGGCTGCTGCCCGCCCCAAGACTAAGTCAGTCCCCGCACACACAGCATCTCTGCCTGCACGCCGTGTGACTGGCTGCCTGGCCTGCCCCAAAAAGACTAAGTCGCTCCCAGTCCCTCCACACAGCATGTCTGCCTGCAGGCCGCTTCACTACCTTCTCCGCCACCACCAACAGGGTCCGGGACTCCAGGCGGATTGCTGAATTTTTTAGGCCGCTGCTAGCAGCGGCCGCTGTAATAATTTTTATGGTGCATGTACATGACTGCCTAATTTTTCTGGCTGCACTGCGGGCAGTTGCAACAACAAAAGAAAAGGCATGTACATGCGCCCATTCCCCTTCGTGATCATTACCTTGCCGTGGTGAAGGGGCTTGCGTATCACAATGAAGCAATGACCGGCGCCTAGATGAGTGTCTCGGGGGGCACACCCACGATAATAAGGTTGTTGCTTCATTGTGGTCAGACCAAATTTGATCAGCTGGACAGTCACTGTTCTGTCATTCAGCTACATCAGCCAGGCCGACCATATGGGCTGTAAAGCCACCAAAACCTGCACTCTCGCCATGGTGCGCACCAGTCCAGCACGGCCGTCACTACACAAACAGCTGTTTGCGGTGCGTTACACGGTGAGTTTGGTGTGTCAGTGTGAAGCAGTACCTTAATTACACTACCTGATTGATGTATACACATGCAAGATGTTTTAAAGCACTTTAGGCCTGTCATTTAGCATTCAATGTGATTTCTGCCCTTAAAACGCTGCTTTGCGTCAAATCCAGATTTTTCCCGGGGACTTTTGGCGTGTATCCCACTCCGCCATGCCCCCCTCCAGGTGTTAGACCCCTTGAAACATCTTTTCCATCACTTTTGTGGCCAGCATAATTATTTTTTTTTTCAAAGTTCGCATCCCCATTGAAGTCTATTGCGGTTCGCGAACTTTAACGCGAACCGAACGTTCCGCGAAAGTTCGCGAACCCGGTTCGCGAACCGAAAATCGGAGGTTCGGCCCAACTCTATCCAGGACTTTACACGAGCATCAGCCCTTATCTGGAACTCTCTTCCACAGCCTGTACGTCATGCTCCAAGCCTGGACATCTTCAAACGCACTCTTAAAACACACCTTTTCAGACAAGCTTATAACATTCTATAGCCCTTTATTTACTTATTTGTCACAATGTAATCAGAGGCAAAGAATCACTACCTCATCCATCCTCCACCCCCTTACCTAGTGTGTCCCCCACTACCCATTAGATTGTAAGCTCGCAAGGGCAGGGTCATCCACCTAATGTTTACTGTTTTTGTAACAATATTTGTGCTGCTTGGAACTCTGCTGTATATTTCTTAGTTGTATCTATGTTCCCCTTGTCGTCTTATTGTGCTTTGTAAAGTGCTGCGGAATATGTTGGCGCTATATAAATAAAAAATAATAATAATAATAATAATTGCCTACGGCCTGATAGATGTTCAGATTGTGCATGAAGAATGTGTAATAGAGGAAGAATCCCCTCATTCCCCTGCAGAGTACCTGCACATCACTCTTACATGTACCCATACTTAGGCTCCCTGCACACTGCAAATCCGTTTTCCGATTCCGATTCCGTTTCCGTTTCCGATTCCGTTTCCGATTTTCCCTGAATACATTCAACAGAAAAACGGATCAAAAAACGCAGCATGCAGTAAAGATTAAAAATCTGAATCGGAATCGGATGTAAAAACAGATTAAAAAGCGGAATCGGAATCTGAAATGCATGCAGTGTGCAAGAGGCCTTACATTGCCTAGGGCCTGATCCATGTTCAGATTGTGCATGAAGAATGTGTAATAGAGGAAGAATCCCCTCATTCCCCTGCAGAGTACCTGCACATCATTCTTACATGTACCCACACTTACATTGCCTAGGGCCTGATAGATGTTCTTTGTTCCGGTTTGTACATTTTACAAGTACTCTTACCAAGGACTAGTTTTAGTCTATGACTAAAGGGAATAAATATGGCAGCCTCCATATCCTTCTCACTTCAGTTGTCTTTTAAAATTCCTAAGCGTTGGCAGTTATGAGAGACGAATTTCATGTTACATACTTTCAAGCAACAAGATAGTAATATGCAAATTAAAGGAGTCGGAGTCGAGGAGTCGGAGTCGGAGTTGGTGGATTTTTGTACAGACTCCACAGCCCTGGTTGCGGAGTTGGAGTCATTTTGGTTTCCTGGAGTTGGAGTCGGTGGTTTCATAAACTGAGGAGTCGGAGTCGGATGATTTTTGTACCTTGCTGCCTAGGCACCTTCTCCCCCCCCCCCCTCCTCTCTTAGCTCCCGCCCACTGTGAGCCTGCAGTGGAATTGCAGCTGCTGTAACACAAGACAGACAGACACAGGAAGTAGAGAGAACAGGCAGTTACCTGGCTTAGGTACTCCAAGGCACTTGGGGCGCTCCCGCTGCTGACCGGCATGTAGGGCGCTCCCCCTGGTGGAGGAGGGTCGGCGTGGGGGTGCAGCGGCGGGTGCAGGGGGTGCTGAGGGGGGATGCTGCAGCCCGGTCCGGGGTACTCATGGAATCCAGGGGATGAGGGGAGGGGGGCCGGGGGTGCAGAGGGGGCAGTGGGATAGGGTGGGGAGGGGTACGGGGGATTGGGGTATCCGGGAGCGGGTGACCCATAACCTGGAGAGGAAGGAGAGAGAACCGTTAATGAGGAGAGGACACACAACTGACACAATATAACAATCATATAGCAATGATATAACAGTAATATAACAACAATATAACAATACTATAACAATATAACAATCATATAACAGTAATATAACAATATAACAATACTATAACAATGATATAACAGTAATCCTACTAATATAATAAATGGGAAAGTTCGGATGTTTAGATGTTCGGATGTTTGTTACTCGATCACGCAAAAATGGCTGAACGGATTTGAATGAAATTTGGCACACACATAGTACATTACCTGGAATAAAGTATAGGATACGTTTTATCCCCATAACCAAAAAAGGGGCGGAGACAAATACAAATTTCACTGGAAAATGTAAACTGCAGCCATTCTTACACTGTTAATGGCAGGGTTCTCAAACTTTGCACAGTTGGTCATTGGGTGACTGGGATTAATATTCAGAAAGGTGGGAGGAGTCTATAAAAGCCAATCATAATTCACCTATTGATTTTTAAGGGGAATATTTAATTGCTGCCATTCTTGCACTGTTAATGGCACAAGCCTCAAACCTGGTACAGTTGATCATTGGGTGACTAGGGTTCAATTTCCGAAAGGGGGTGGAGCCACAAACAGCCAATTAGATTTGTTTAACACTGCAAAGATCACAAACTTGGTAATTGATTAATTGTGTGTGAGGGTTAGAAAAGTGGGCACAGCCAACACCAGCCAAATACATAAGCGGGCAACGCTGGGTCATAAGTGGGCGGAGACAAATACAAATTTTACTGGGAAAATGTAAACAGCAGCCATTCTTACACTGTTAATGGTAGGGTTCTCAAACTTTCCACAGTTGGTTACTGGGTGACTGGGATTAATATTTAGAAAAGTGGGTGGAGTCTATAAAAGCCAATCAAAATTAACCTATTGATTTTCAAGGGGAATATTTACATTGCTGCCATTCTTGCACTGTTAATGGCACAAGCCTCAAACCTGGTACAGTTGATCATTGAGTGACTAGGGTTCAATTTCAGAAAGGGGTGGGGCCACAAACGGCCAATCAGATTTGTTTAATCTCAATGCAAATTAATAATGCCAAACACCGCAAAGCTCACAAACTTGGTAATTGAGTAATTGATTAATTGTGCGTTAGGGTTAGAAAAGTGGGCACAGCCAACACCAGCCAAATACATAAGCGGGTCATAAGTGGGCGGAGACAAATACAAATTTTACTGGGAAAATGTAAACAGCAGCCATTCTTACACTGCTAATGGTAGGGTTCTCAAACTTTGCACAGTTGGTCACTGGGTGACTGGGATAATATATTCAGAAAAGTGGGTGGAACCTACAAAAGCCAATTAAAAATTACCTATTGATTTTTCAGGGGAATATTTAATTGCTGCCATTCTTGCACTGTTAATGGCACAAGCCTCAAACCTGGTACAGTTGATCATTGGGTGACTGGGGTTTAAATTTATAAAAGGGGGTGGGGCCACAAACAGCCAATATGATTTGTTTCATTGTAATGCAGGTTATTGATGCCAAAGACCGCAAAGCTCACAAACTTGGTCATTGAGTAATTGAGTAATTGTGTGTTAGGGTTAGGAAAAGTGGGCGCAGCCAGCACCTGCAAAATACATAATCGGGCAATGCCGAGTCATCAGTAGGCGGAGACAAATACAAATTTCACTGAGAAAATGTAAACTGCAGCAATTCTTACACTGTTAATGGTAGGGTTCTCAAACTTTGCACAATTGGTCACTGGATGACTGGGATTAATATTCAGAAAAGTGGGTGGAGCTTATAAAAGCCAATCAAAATTCACCTATTGATTTTCCAGGGGGATATGTAATTACTGCCATTCTTGCACTGTTAATGGCACAAGCCTTAAACCTGGTACAGTTGATCATTGGGTGACTGGGGTTCAAATTCAGAAAAAGGGGTGGAGCCACAAACAGCCAATCAGATTTATTTAATCTCAATGCAAATTATTGCTGCCAAAGACCGCAAAGCTCACAAACTTGGTCATTGAGTAATTGTGTGTTAGGGTTAGAAAAAGTAGGCGGAGCCAAAACCAGCCAAATACATACCCGAACAATGACAGGAAATCAGTGGGTGGAGAAAAATACAAATTTCTTTACGAAAATGTAAACTGCATCCATTCTTACACTGTTAATGGCAGGGTTCTCAAACTTTGCACAGTTGGTCACTGGGTGAATGGGATTAATATTCAGAAAAGTGGGTGCAGCCTACAAAAGCCAATCAAAATCCACCTATTGATTTTTAAGGGGACTAGTTAATTGATGCCATTCTTGCACTGTTAATCACTTGTACCTGGTACAGTTGGCCATTGGGTGATTGGGGTTCAAATTCAGAAAAGGGGTGGAGCTACATCCAATCAGATTAATTTTATTTCAATGCAAATTATTGATGCCAAAGACCGCAAAGCTCACAAACTTGGTCATTAAGTAATTGAGTAATTGTGTGTTAGGGTTAGGAAAAGTGTGTGCAGCCAACACCGGCCAAATACATACCCGGGCAACGCCGGGCGTCCAGCTAGTATAACAATATAACAATACTATAACAATGATATAACAACAATATAACAATGATATAACAATAATATAACAATAATATAACAATGATATAACAATAATATAATGATATAACAATAATATAACAATATAACAATGATATAACAATAATATAATGATATAACAATAATATAACAATATAACAGTAATATAACAATGATATAACAACAATATAACAATGATATAATAATGATATAACAATACTATAACAATAATATAACAGTACCGCTGCGAGGTGACCTCTTACCTGGAGCCGCCATGTTTATCGCCTCGCTCTGCCGCACATCCGCTGCCCTGCAACACACCAGACAGAAGGAGGTGAGAGGATATCGGGTATATAGGAGGGGCATATATAGGCTATCCCTACAGCACAAACCCTCAGTAATAGAACTATATCACATCAGTGACATCATCATTATTATTATATATCAACAGCGTGTCTCTGTACAGAATACACTGAGCTGCTCCGCAGAGCTCACAATCTAATGTCCAAAAGTATCCATTTCTAGAGAGCCAATTTCCTTCCGGTATATTTCCTGGGATGTTGGAGGAAAGTCCTTATAGGGGAACATGTAACCAGGAAGCAGAGAGTACCCAGACTGCTGATTGGTCATCGCTGAGTCCCTCACATCTAACAGTCAGGTGTGGGAGGAGGAGTTACAGCTCTTGGCTGATGACTCTTCTCCTCGGAGGAAGGGACAGGAAGTTGTATGAGCTGCCCCGCCCCTGAGGAGTGTGACTGGACTCTCAACATTGCTGAAGTACAAAATCCACACTTCCTGCAGATTTATGGAAATACACAACTTTCTGCGCATCACCTGAACAGAAGGTGGCTTCCAATATATGAGGAATATTGTGGGAGAGTTTGTTTACATCCCCAATCATCCTCTCCTCTGAAGAACAGACTGCTGGGGTCCGTAGAGGGGCTTGCACCATTATCTGATAGAACCCACGCATCGCTGACATGATAAGCACAAGCTATGTGTCTAATTCCCCCTCATCTGTGAATAAGTACAAGTTGTAATTTGATCTCTCAGATGTGTCAGCCGGCTGCCTTGGCAGAGCCGCTAATTTGTAAGCACAGGATGTTAACAATATGTCTGCTGCCATGAAAGCAGGAAGTAGACACACTGCAGATTTATTGCAGGATTTGTATCGGCTGTAACAAAGACATGTTTTCCTGTAAAGGTTATTATGCTGCTGCTTGTCTTTGATAGCAGAGAGGCGGTTCTGAGTTCAGGTCCGCTGTAGCAGCCTCTCTCCAGTTCCCCTTTCCTCTCTCGCTGTAACAGGAACAGCAGCTAGAAATGAAAGTTCTGGAAAGTTTGGAGACAGTTCAGTCACGGGTCTGGGTGAGCGGAACGAGCGCAGGAAGTCCCCGGTGACATCACAGCGCCCAGCTGGCCGGGGTGACCTCTGCTCCCGCTGGCTGCCTGCAGCACTGTGTCATGGGAGACCAAGCATGGGGAGGGGGGGGGGGGGGGCTGTGTTGGTAACAGAGAGGCACAGATAGCATGCCTAGACATAACCCCACCACCACCATCACATGACCTGAAGCAGCCCAGCTGTAAGGGGGTAATGGCAGGTTCTGTGTCATGGTGTGATTGAGGGGGGGGGGGGGGTGGTAACAGAGAGGCACAGATTACATGCCTAGACATAACCCCACCATAACCATCACATGACCTGAAGCAGCCCAGCTGTAAGGGGGTAATGGCAGGTTCTGTGTCATGGTGTGATGGGTGGGGGGGGGGGGTGCTGGTAACAGGGAGGCACACATAGCATGCCTAGACATAACCCCACCACCACCATCACATGACCTGAAGCAGCCCAGCTGAAGGGAGTAATGGTGGGCCCTGTGGTGTGATTGGGGGGGGGGGGGGGGGCTGTGCTGGTTACAGGGAGGCACAGATTACATGCCTAAACACAATCCCACCATAACCATCACATGACCTGAAGCAGCCCAGCTGAAGGGGGTAATGGCAGGTTCTGTGGCAGTACTTTACTACTCACTACAATCACACACTTACTGATAATGTAATAAGCAGCAATCCTTATCAAGGTGCTGTGATCCCTAAACATATACTGTCCAGTCTGTATACGGAGAACTACGCTCTCATGGGGCTGTGCCATCTCAAACCTCGTCATCTGCCACCGCTATGCCCTGATATGACCCAGGCCATCTCAAACCTCGCATCTACCAGTCATCTGCCACCGCTATGTCCTGATATGACCCAGGCCATCTAAAACCTCGCATCTACCAGTCATCTGCCACCACTATGCGCTGATATGACCCAGGCAATCTCAAACCTTGCATCTACCAGTCATCTGTCACCACTATGCCCTGATATGACCCAGGCCATCTCAAACCTCGCATCTACCAGTCATCTGCCACGCTATGTCCTGATATGATCCAGGCCATCTCCAACCTCGCATCTACCAGTCATCTGCCACCGCTATGCCCTGATATGACCCAGGCCACCTCAAACCTCGCATCCACCAGTCATCTGTCACCGCTATGCCCTAATATAACCCTGCCATTTCACACCATGCATATACCAGTCATTTGCCACCACTATGTCCTAATATGACCCTGCCATCTCAAACCTCGCATCTACCAGTCATCTGCCACCGCTATGTCCTGATATGACCCAGGCCATCTCAAACCTCGCATCCACCAGTCATCTGTCACCGCTATGCCCTGATATGACCCAGGCCATCTCAAACCACACATATACCAGTCATTTGCCACCACTATGTCCTAATATGACCCTGCCATCTCAAACCACGCATCTGCTAGTCATCTGCCACCGATATGCTCTGACATGACCCAGGCCATCTCAAACCACGCATATACCAGGCATCTGTCACCGCTATGCCCTAATATAACCCTGCCATTTCACACTATGCATATACCAGTCATCTGCCACCGCTATGCCCTAATATAACCCTGCCATTTCACACTATGCATATACCAGTCATCTGCCACTGCTATGCCCTAATATAACCCTGCCATTTCACAGCATGCATATACCAGTCATCTGCCACCACTATGCCCTGATATGATCCTGCTATTACACACTACACATCTATCAGTCATCTGCCACCACTATGCCCCGATATGACCCTGCCATCTCATACCACATGTCCACCAGTGATCTTCCACTGCTATATCTTAATATGACCCTGCCATCTCAAATCCTGCATCTATCAGTCATCCTCCACCGCTATGCCCTAATATGATCCTGCCATATCACACCAAGCATCTACCAGTCATCTACCACCGCAATGTCCTGATATGACCCTGCCATTTCGCAGCACGTATCTATCAGTCATCTGCCACCGCTATGCCCTGATATGACCCAGGCCATCTCAAACCACACATATACCAGTAATCTGCCACCACTATGTCCTGATATGACCCTGCCATCTCATACCACACATCCACCAGTCATCTGCCACCACTATGTCCTGATATGACCCTGTCATCTCATACCACACATCAACCGGTCATCATCCACCGCTATGCCCTAATGTGACCCTGCCATATGACACCACGCATCTACCAGTCATCCTCCACCGCTATGCCCTAATATGACCCTGCCATATCACACCATGCATCTACCAGTCATCTACCACCGCTATGCCCCGATATGACCCTGCTATCCCATACCACACATCCACCAGTCATCTTCCACCGCTATGTCCTGATATGACCCTGCCATTTTGCAGCACGCATCGATCAGTCATCTGCCACCGCTATGCCCTGATATGACCCTGCCATCTCAAACCACGCATCTTCTAGTCATCTGCCACCACTATGTTCTGATATGACCCTGACATTTCACACTATGCATATACCAGCCATCTACTACCACTATGTTCTGATATGACCCAGGCCATCTCAAACCACGCATATACCAGTCATCTGCCATCGCTATGCCCTAATATAACCCTGCCATTTCACAGCATGCATATACCAGTCATCTGCCACCACTATGCCCTGATATGATCCTGCTAATACACACTACACATCTATCAGTCATCTGCCACCACTATGCCCCGATATGACCCTGCCATCTCATACCACACGTCCACCAGTGATCTTCCACCGCTATGTCCTGATATGACCCTGCCATATTGCAGCACGCATCTACTAGTCATCTGCCACCGCTATGCCCTGATATGACCCAGGCCATCTCAAACCATACATATACCAGTCATCATCCACCGCTATGCCCTAATATGACCCTGCCATATCACAGCATGCATCTACCAGTCACCTACCACCACTATGTCCTGATATGACCTTGTCACCTCAAATCCTGCATGTACCGTTCCCTTCTTCAGTGACATAAGACACGCCTCTGTATTGAGGATCCCATCGTGATGGGATTATCTGCCACTGATTGGCTGTTCTGTCCCATGAAATGCAATCTCGTGTATGCTTAACTAATTCCGCCGGTTAGATCGATCCAGAGCCGATCCTGTGGATGATCCAATGCTTTGATCGATTTCCTGGAACGGTAATCACTTAGGTAACCAATTGATTTCAATCAATTAGGCATGAATATCGTATTGTACATCAATCAAATATTTGGTTAGTTGAAATTGGGAGCTTGGAACGGTTTTGGTGCGTCGTGCTAATAAAGTGTCCCTGTTTTGAACAGACCGTTTCTTTTTTCTTTTGTTTGGCTGAGATTTTTGTTGCAATCAGTGGATGTGGTGATCAGACTTTGGGATTGTTCTTCCCTCCGCATTCAAAGATTAGGAATATCTTATCAACCTACAAATGAATCCGATGCTTATTCTGCCCAATCGTTCATTTTCCCAAGAAGCCCAGCCTCTGCCCCACAGGTGACTCTCACACCTACAATCATCCGTACCAACCAAACACGTCTGCTCAACAGACTGATCGCCAACTCAGATATCTGCTGTTTCCAAACGGTGTTCAGACAAACCCATCAACAATTCTCAGACAATCCCATCATTTCATTGGACTGTTGATTGGATTGTATCAGCCTGTGTGTAGTAGGCCTCTATTTGGACAGATACCACCAGGTAACACCAACCACATCTCTTATAAATCCCAGGTGGTAGTGGAGCCCTTATGGCTTTTCTCACACATTGGTAAAAGATCATCAGTCCTCAGTTCTGATTTACCCCAAAAGTTCAGAAAAAAACTGTCATTAGTGCCTGATTTTATGACAAAAATGATTCCATACACACAGTTATCTTACGTCAAGCAGTGCTATATATCTCAAGGAACATCGGGAGATATCTGAGGATATCTGACCATGGATGATAAATATCTCAAGGAACATCAGGAGATATCTGAGGATATCTGACCATGGATGATAAATATCTCAAGGAACATCAGGAGATATCTGAGGATATCTGACCATGGATGATAAATATCTCAAGGAACATCAGGAGATATCTGAGGATATCTGACCATGGATGATAAATATCTCAAGGAACATCAGGAGATATCTGAGGATATCTGACCATGGATGATAAATATCTCAAGGAACATCAGGAGATATCTGAGGATATCTGACCATGGATGATAAATATCTCAAGGAACATCAGGAGATATCTGAGGATATCTGAGCAGGGGTGATAAATATCTCAAGGAACATCAGGAGATATCTGAGGATATCTGACCATGGATGATAAATATCTCAAGGAACATCAGGAGATATCTGAGGATATCTGACCATGGGTGATAAATATCTCAAGGAACATCAGGAGATATCTGAGGATATCTGACCATGGATGATAAATATCTCAAGGAACATCAGGAGATATCTGAGGATATCTGACCATGGATGATAAAAATCTCAAGGAACATCAGGAGATATCTGAGGATATCTGAGCAGGGGTGATAAATATCTCAAGGAACATCAGGAGATATCTGAGGATATCTGAGCAGGGGTGATAAATATCTCAAGGAACACTGGGAGATATCTGAGGATATCTGACCATGGGTGATAAATATCTCAAGGAACATCAGGAGATATCTGATTCTGGACATGAGCAAGACCTGGTCTCAAATGGTCAGTCAAAAGGTGTCCATACATCAGGAAGAGGATGAAGTCAGTGGCAGACACCAGTGGCGCCGGGGGTTCCATCGCGTTTGTCGCAATTTGGCTCACCATTACCACCACACACCTGATCGAGCAGGTTAGGCCGACATCTTGCAGCATGTCCGACCGATACCTGTGACCAATTTCAGCCTGAAATTGATTGCATCGTTGATAATAATCAAATCGGATGGTCAATCGGCCTCTATGTTGCTTGATGTATGGCCACCTTATGAATATTTGAAAATATGGGATAAAACGTAGATAAAACCCCTATAGCTGGAAACACAGGTTGACATCTGGAGTTGAGAACATTTCTACAGATGAGCAAGATCTGGACGTGCGACACCTCAAAGCAGAACTACCGTCAGAATACGTAAAGATGTTGTGGAGCCTACAAAGCAGCTTTTAGGACTCTTTGTAACCTCATACCTGCTGCCCGGTAATGGTTCAATACCTGTTACCCCTCACTCCTCCCCATGGTTGTCCCACCTCCTGGCCTCACTGAAGGTATTGCCAGATATAGGATTACAGATATAATGGACAATGACTGGAGAACCTGCTTAACATCTGTAGATATCATTAAACATTTAGAGAGAGGCAGGTCCTGGTCTCGGATGGTCGAATAATGACTCATAGCAGAAATGATATGTAAAGATGTGGGAAAATATTCCGATATAACAAACAATGACTGGAAAAACAGGATAAGATCTGGAGATAGGAGGAATATCTGGAGATGGGCAGGACCTGGATAAACTAGCAATGACTCATGGCGGAGGAGAGAATGTGGAAAAATGGTATAATATGCAGATAGACAGGAAGGTACTTGGGGGGTAACATTTGGGGAAATCTGATGATGTACACACAATAGAGCTGGGCAGGACCAGTTCTTGGATGGCTGGATGATGACTCATGTGGGTGAGGGAGTCATGGAGATATGAGATAATATATGGAAATGCAGAACCTCATCTACAAATACTCCTCCAGGCAAAATGATCGGTGTTTATTAGTATGTCCTCCATACATCACTTGACTTGGCGGCTTGTTGAGCATCTGAGTCAATAATTCTTGTTGAATCCAATGCCATAAGCATGCACGACTGACAATTTAACAAATATGAGCCCAAAATTGGTCAAATGTATGGATTAGACATGCTACAAGATGTCGCCGATTGGGTACACGGTGGTAACGGCTTGCGATATCGGGACAAGCAACGAACACGACGGAACTTCCAGCACTATTTTCCCAAATGTGAATGTGCCTCCCGTCCACACATTTAATACTTTACCTGCCCCCTGTCTCCCGACTTGTTCCCCATGCATTGCCCGTATTGCTGCGATGCATGTAAGACATCGGAAGTCCTTCCACAATGTGGAAGATGAATGGAGACCACGTCAGGAGACAAGTAAAGTATTAAACGCACCAGCGAGGGGCACACTCACATTAGAGGTGCTGCGACAAATGCGGTGTTGTGAGGACTTGAGGTCAGTGTTGGGCTGGGAGCTTGAAAAGCTGAGGAAATCCGCCTGCTGGCCAAGCAGCAGTAATCAGGTGTTGCTGCTCACAATGAAGACTTGCTGCAGGTTTCTATTGGGAGTGATAACACAGGGTTACTGCTGCTTGGCCAGCAGGTGGATTTCCTCAGCTTTTCCCCCTCCCAGTCCGACACTGCTTGGTGTGGTAAGGAGAATATTTGGTGAGATTGGTTATTACACAGGAGAATGTTTGGCGATCGGGGAGGACATCCAGGAACATCTGAGGATAATATCTGCAGAGGGCCATGATGGTCTCGGATGGCTGAGTTTGGGGTGGGATGGAGGTGATGTGAGGTCATATACAAAAGAATGTTTGGCAATCAGGGAGGACATCTAGGAACACCGGAGGATAATGTCTGCAGATGGGCTGGACTTGGGGTAGAATGAAGAATATTTGGAGATGTGAGATAATATACAGGAGAATACTTGGTGATGAGGAATAGAGGCCTGCGCAGGTCTAATTTATTAGGTCTGACACTGGGTTTCATAAACGGTGAGGGTAGTCGGGGGATTAGTTCCCCATCTAACTGTGTAGCTCTAGCGGCATTAGTGGAAGTGTCACCTTGGCCACCACAGTGCAGACTGGGAGATGTAGTACAGTGTGACCACATCTCCCGGCCAGGAGTTTTCAAATGAGTGCTTGAGAGACGGAAGGAGCCTGCTGAGCAGCAGCAAGCAAGTCAGCAGGCTGTGTCGGACTGGGAGCTGGAAAAGCTGAGGAAATCCACTTGCTGGCCAAGCAGCAGTAATCAGGTGTTGCTGCTCACAATGAAGACTTGCTGCAGGTTTCTATTGGGAGTGATAACACAGGGTTACTGCTGCTTGGCCAGCAGGTGGATTTCCTCACAGTGAGGACTTGCTGCAGGTCTCTATTGGGAGAGATAACACAGGGTTACTGCTGCTTGGCCAGCAGGTGGATTTCCTCACAGTGAGGACTTGCTGCAGGTCTCTATTGGGAGTGATAACACAGGGTTACTGCTGCTTGGCCAGCAGGTGGATTTCCCTCACAATGAGGACTTGCTGCAGGTCTCTATTGGGAGTGATAACACAGGGTTACTGCTGCTTGGCCAGCAGGTGGATTTCCCTCACAATGAGGACTTGCTGCAGGTCTCTATTGGGAGTGATAACACAGGGTTACTGCTGCTTGGCCAACAGGTGGATTTCCTCACAGTGAGGACTTGCTGCAGGTCTCTATTTGGAGTGATAACACAGGGTTAGTGCTGCTTGGCTAGCAGGTGGATTTCCTCACAGTGAGGACTTGCTGCAGGTCTCTATTGGGAGTGATAACACAGGGTTACTGCTGCTTGGCCAGCAGGTGGATTTCCTCACAGTGAGGACTTGCTGCAGGTCTCTATTTGGAGTGATAACACAGGGTTACTGCTGCTTGGCTAGCAGGTGGATTTCCTCACAGTGAGGACTTGCTGCAGGTCTCTATTGGAAGTGATAACACAGGTTACTGCTGCTTGGCCAGCAGGTGGATTTCCTCACAGTGGAGACTTGCTGCAGGTCTCTATTGGGAGTGATAACACAGGGTTACTGCTGCTTGGCCAGCAGGTAGATTTCCTCACAGTGAGGACATACTGGAGGTGTCTATTGGGAGTGATAACACAGGGTTACTGCTGCTTGGCCAGCAGGTGCATTTCCTCACAATGGAGACTTGCTGCAGGTTTCTATTGGGAGTGATAACACAGGGTTACTGCTGTTTGGCCAGCAGGTGGATTTCCTCACAGTGAGGACTTGCTGCAGGTCTCTATTGGGAGTGATCACACAGGGTTACTGCTGCTTGGCCAGCAGGTGGATTTCCTCACAATGAGGACTTGCTGCAGGTCTGTATTGGGAGTGATAACACAGGGTTACTGCTGCTTGGCCAGCAGGTGCATTTTCTCACAATGAGGACTTGCTGCAGGTCTCTATTGGCAGTGATAACTCAGGGTTACTGCTGCTTGGCCAGGAGGTGGATTTCCTCAGTTTTTCCACCTCCCAGTCCAGCACCGTCAGCAGGTGAGTGTTCTGCTCCCAGCAGCCACCACACATTTTGGGAAGCAAAACACACAGAATTTTCTTATGTTTGCTTCACTACCCCACCGGCTACCGCAGCCGGATCAATACAGGTATCAGAACCTGACCCGCATTTTGGGTAACAAGTGTGCGACCCAATGCAGGACTCTAATAAGGGGGGCATCTCAGAACATCTGATAATATTGTTGTACCGGCAGGACCTGGTCTCAGATGGCTGGATGATGACTTGGGGTGGGATAGATAATATTAGGAGGTATGAGGTAGGATACAGGTGAGTATTTGGTGATTGGTGTTATTATACAGGAGGATATTTGGCAATCGGGGAGGACATCCAGGAACATCTGATGATACTATCAGCAGATAGGCAGGACTTGGTCTCAGATGTTTGGGCGATGACTCACAGTGGTTTTGGTCTTGGTTGATGGAGGACTAGTCATGGGACATGTGCGGCCAGTGTGGGTGGGTGAGGACAGGCTGGTCGGTTGGGTGAGGAGAGGCTGATTGGGTGTGGTGGAGCTCGTCTTACATAAAACTAATTGTTCAGAACCAGCTGAGGAATTTGAGGTCTGATTCATCGTCTGCAGTGAGGGAGAAGCTGCCGCTGGGAGGGGAGAGACAAACAACAACACACAAAGAACAATGGAGGCTCCAGCAAGGAACTTCATCAGAGACTGAGGTCCCAGAACTGCCCAAGACTGATGCTTCACCCCTGGGGGGCTCCTCGTCTGCCGAGTCATCTACTGGGCCAGCTCTTCAGAACAGGGCAGGTGACATCATCAGGAAGTCAGGTCCTCCCCTTCCCCCAGAGCTGACAGCTGTGCAAAGCTAAGAACTAAGGGACACCAAGATCTCACAACAAAGATCCAGCAAAAGTCAGATGGTGACTGAACTTTCACCTTTTCCATGCCAAAACAAGAAGACATGCCGTGAGCTTTGTGACTTGTTAAGAGACTGAAGTTAGCCATACACTATTCAATTATCACTCAACACTCTTGTGTTTCCTCCATCTTACAATCAAAATTACAATCAATTCTACAGTAAATATTACGATCAATAAAACTTAAAACCGATATTGTGCATCTATATCTTAATCAATATTAGTCCTTAAAGAAGAACTGCAGTGAAAATAGCATAATGAATACAATTGCTTATTGTTTACAATATTAATTTATAGATTATGTAGTCAGTGTTTCCCATTGTAAAGTCTTTCCTCTCCCTGATTTACATTCTGACATTTATCACATGGTGACATCTTTGGGGTGGGTAGACACTAGGCAGAATCACATATGCGTTTTCCACTATGTGCTAAGGGAAATGCGTATGCAATTCTGCCTGGTGTGTTCCTAGCCTTAGTTCTTGCCAGGTGATCTGTACTGAATGTTCATTACTGAGCATTCTATGCACAGAGGAAGATGCTTGCTTGGCAGTTGGAAACAGCTTTTGTTTCCCACAATGCAACAAGGTTCACAGACAGGAAACTATCAGCACCATGGTCCTGACATCACACAATGGGAGGGGTTTCACCACAATATCAGCCATACAGAGCCCCCTGATGATCTATATGAGAAAAGGAATAGATCTCTTATGGGAAAGGGGGTATCAGCTACTGATTGGGATGTAGATCAATCTTAGGTTACAGATCCTCTTTAATATTGATGATAATATCCATCGAAAACAAAATCCGAGCAACAATTGAATAGTGTGTGTGCAGATTTAGGCCTCACGCCACTACAGGCTTGCGCTTTACATGTGAAAATTGGCATGCAAATGTTCACACGAAAAACACAAACATTTCCCACAAATGGTTTTTTTGAGTATTTTTTTTTTTGCATAAGAGAAATCAGCTTAGTAGATAAGACTTCCTCCACTTCCTGTGTAAGACCTACGCAAATCATTGCAGCAGAACATACAGCTTCATATTTCACATACAGAGTTATTCAGAATCATTATGCGTCATTTGGACGCAAAAACACACGGAATGCAAAGAAGGGTTGTCAGTTGTCTTTTTGTATTATTTTGCAGCAGAACACAGAGGAAACCGGACATGCCATGCAAATGAGAGCTGTAAACGTTCACTATGGCCTGGGGCACACCAGAGGAGTTTGTTCTGAGCGTTTTGAGTTTTTAAATCTGCTGCTAATGTTATCCTATGTGTCTGTGCACACTAGAGCAATGAGGTTTTGTAAAAACCCCATAGCATTACATTGGGAAGAGCTTTTAGAGGTTTCAAAAGCTCTTCCCAATGTAATGCTATGGGGTTTTTTACAAAACCTCATTGCTCCAGTGTGCACAGACACATAGGATAACATTAGCAGCAGATTTAAAAACTCAAAACGCTCAGAACAAACTCCTCCGGTGTGCACCAGGCCTAACAGGCTAATGTTCGCTACATGAGAACGCATATATTTGCATGCAGCAGACAGGAAGTCTTACAGACCATAGAAACGAGTTGTCATAGCGACAGCTGCAGCATCCCACATATCGCACATTGGGGTCTGTGCAGATATCCACACTGATTGTATGTCTGGGGCTGAATCACAACGATTGTGTGACGGTGTGCTTACGAGATTTACTGCTGGCTAGACTCCGTACACGGCTGAATGGAGACTGCAGGAGTACCAAGGCCATAAACTGATCCCCCATAGAGGGGCACACACCATAAGATTTAAGGTCTGTACACACACTAGATTTACATTGGAGCACACAAACGAGTGACATAGATTGGCTGCAGTAGAAGCTGAATCACACACCTGCAACAAGCATGCAGCTAATCCTGTCACACTTCAGCCACCTGATCTGCTGCATGCTTGATCAGGAGCTGTGGCTAAAAGTATTAAGCCTGGTACCCACATACAATTTTGATCGGCCAATCACTGACCAATTTTACCTCCTTCATATAGTACAAGAGTTTACCTACACAATCTGTTCACTGAATTCACAATCTGTTGGCCCTCATAATCCATGGAGGTGGTATATTTGGTCAGTGATTGGCCAATCAAAATTGGATGTGTGTATGCACCTTAAAGCCTCATCTACACGGTACAATTTTGCATCATATAGATGGATCTATTAGATAGATCTAATAAGAAATTGCATCGTGTGTAGACGTCCAAATTGTTTCAGATCAGTTTTGCGATAGATTTTGCTTTAATAAGTACCCACAATCTATTGCAAAATCTATCGCAATTTGATTGGACAGGTTAGTAATCCTACTAATATAATAAATGGGAAAGTTCGGATGTTTGGATGTTTGTTACTCGATCACGCAGAAATGGCTGAACGGATTTGAATGAAATTTGGCACACACATAGTACATTACCTGGAATAAAGTATAGGATACTTTTTATTCCCATAACCAAAAAGGGGGCGGAGACAAATACACATTTCACTGGGAAAATGTAAACTGCATCCATTCTTACACTGTTAATTGTAGGGTTCTCAAACTTTGCACAATTGGTCACTGGGTGACTGGGGTTAATATTCAGAAAGGTGGGTGGAGTCTACATAAGCCAATCATAATTCACCTAGTGATTTTCAAGGGGAATATTTACATTGCTGCCATTCTTGCACTGTTAATGGCACAAACCTTAAACCTGGTACAGTTGGTCATTGGGTGACTGGGGTTCAAATTTAGACAAAGGGGTGGAGCCACAAACAGCCAATCAGATTTGTTTAATCTCAATGCAAATGATTGATGCCAAAAACCGCAAAGCGCACAAACTTGGTCATTGAGTAACTGTGTGTTAGGGTTAGAAATAGTAGGCGGAGCCAACACCAGCCAAATACATACCTGAACAATGTCAGGAAATAAGTGGGTGGAGAAAAATACAAATTTCATTGGGAAAATGTAAACTGCAGCCATTCTTACACTGTTAATGGCAGGGTTCTCAAACTTTGCACAGTTGGGTGACTGGGACTAATATTCAGAAAGGTGGGTGGAGCCTATAAAAGCCAATCAAAATCCACCTATTGATTTTTAAGGGGAATTGCTGCCATTCTTGCACTGTTAAGCACCTGTACCTGGTACAGTTGGCCATTGGGTGATGTGGCTTCAAATTCAGAAAAAGGGTGGAGCCACATCCAATCAGATTAATTTTATTTCATTGCAAAGTATTGATGCCAAAGACCGCAAAGCTCACACACTTGGTCAGTAAGTAATTGTGTGTTAGGGTTAGGAAAAGTGGGCAGAGCCAACACCAGCCAAATACATACCCAGGCAACGCCGGGCGTCCAGCTAGTAGGAAATAAACAAGGCAGCCTCCTTATTCCTCTCTCTTTGGGTTCCCATAAAGGATGCTGACTACACACACACCAATTTTCCACACTATTATGCCGTTTGAATAGTGCGTGTGAAAGCAGAAGTAACGTTTCACACAACACAGGCACACATGCTCTGCAATGAAACGTTGTTTGTACAGCATTGTACGCATCATCCCACTGCAAGAGATCTTCCCAGTAATCCTCAGAATCGATCTGCCAGTCGGATCAGATAGAGTACGCAAAATCCGACGCTTGTTGTTGTTTAGCGTCATTTGACTACATTTTTCATACTGATTGTTGACAGACTTTTATCTTATGTGTGTACAAGGATTTTGATTGATCAGTGGAGGAAATATTTACCATAAACTCCTAAAGTGGGGGAACGACTAATCGAGATTGTTTATCTAGTTATGTAAAACAGGTTAGTGGAACTGAGCATCTAAGATCCTAAGCAGACAACACACCTAAAGATCTGATTGTCAAATAGTCACACAATTCTCACATCGTCACAAGATCTGTGTGAAGAGGCAGTTCCGTTTCCATCCAACCAAGCCACACACACAATCATTGGTAAGATTACGCTAAAACGTGCGCAGTCCGAGTAGGAGGAACAACATGGCGGATCCCACATATAACTCTGGCCTTGTCTCTCCTGCCCTGAATGACACAAGAGAAACTCTCTGCATGGAGTTTGTATGTCCCACTGGGGATTCCTCCAGGTGCTCCTGTATCCGCTCACACCCAAGTCCACTGCATTCTAGCCCCGCCTTAGAAGGACCTGCGGAGATCATTCCAGTCATCTTCTCAGTAACACAGGTAGGAGTCTTGAGGGACACAAGGCTGGAGATCATTCTGTCACTCTGACTGAGCTACACTAGCAGACTCCAGTAAATAGCAAACACGCAGGAAAGGGGGTGCCACAGACTTGGGGATGCTTTAACTAGCTAAGGGCCGCGTCACACCAACGGGCGTCACCGCAGCGGCAGCCCCAGAACCGCCTAACGCGTGAAGTCCTGGGGCTGGCTTTTGCAGGAGATCGCGCGCACATCTCCGCTTGGTAGGCAAAGCTCCGCTCCGAGACTGTTAGATGGCGAAAAACCACTGTCTACTTACTACGTACAGCGCTGTACAGGAGACAACCGTGTGACACGGCGGTCCCCTGCAGAGCCTATCACAGCCGATTGCGCTGATTGGCTGGGAGATGGAGGGAGGGTGGGGGGGAAGAGGAAATATAAAAAAAAATTTTACAAATATTTAAAAAAATTATAGAATAAATATTTATAAAAATAAATAAATAAACAGGGGGAGCGATCAGACTCCACCAACAGAGAGCTCTGTTAGTGGGGAGAAAAGGGGTGGGGGGAATCATTTGTGTACTGAGCTGTGTGGCCCTGCAGCAAGGCTTAAAGCTGCAGTGGCCATTTTTGTGAAAAATATCCTGGTCTTTAGGGGGGTAAAGCCTGTGGTCCTTAAAGGACTTCCGAGGCCAAAATGAAGAAAATGACACTATACCTTTTTATTAGCAGAATCCACGGAGGACGTCCTGCGTGTCCCCCGCTCCGTTCCGCTGTCAATGCAGGCCTTACCGTTCCCCCAGGGCATGGCCTGACCCCACTGAACGGGTCGCATCGATTCCACCTCTAAGATGGCCGCCGCCTTGATCCAAAGCTGCGCAGTACGCTTTGCCGCAAGTGCGACTGCGCAGCCTTTAGTCCGCCTCCCACTGCGTAGTGGGTCCCGGCATGCTTCCCAAGTGTACGTCGGGCGTGCTCACATCACTGCGCAGTCGCACTCGTGGCAAAGCAGGACGTCCTCTGTGGATTCTGCTAATAAAAAGGTATAGTGTCATTTTCTTCATTTTGGCCTCGGAAGTCCTTTAAGTGGTTAAAAGGAGGGTGATGTTCGAAATCATTGTTCTCCTACTGTTAGGCCCGGTTACCTGCAAGGGAACACCTGCGGTCCTCCAGGATATTGCTGCGACTAAGATTGCACCTAAATCAACCATTTATTGGATCATCAAGAACTTCAAGGAGAAGTTCAGTTGTCATGAAGAAGGCTTCAGGGCATCTATGAAAGTCCAGCAAGCTCCAGGACCGTCTCCTACAGAGGATTCAGCTACGGGGTTGGGGGGCCACCAGGGCAGAGCTTGCTCATGTGGCAGGCAGGTGTGAGGGCATCTGTACGCACGGTGAGGAGAAGACTTTTGCAGGTTGGCCTGGTGTCAAGAAGGGCAGCAAAGAAGCCGTCCTCCAAGACAAACATCAGGAACAGGCTGATCTTCTGCAACATGTACAGGGACTGGACTGCTGAGGACTGGGGGTAAAGTCATCTGCTCTGATGAAGGCCCTTTGTAAATGTATGGGGAATCCGGCAAAATGATTGTCCGGAGAAGTGAAGGTGAGTGTTACCATCAGTCCTGTCTCATGCCAACAGTAAAGCATCCCGACACCATTCATATATGGAGCTGAATAAAGAATGGTACCAAAACATCCTCTGACAGGAACTTCTTCCAACCATCCAAGAACAGTTTGGTGAAGAGCAATGCCTCCTCCAGCATGATGGAGCACCGTGCCATAAGGCAAAAGTCATAACTAAGTGGCTCAGGGGGTGGGACTGACATTTTGGGTTAACGGCCAGGAAACTCCCCAGACCTTAATCCAACTGTGATCTTGTTGTAGTCAATCCTCAAGAGGGGGGTGGCCAAACACACCCCACAAATTCTGACAAACACCAAACGTTGATTATGAGAGAATGGGTTGCCATCAGTCAGGTTTTGGCCCAGAAGTTGCGTGACAGCATTCTAGGGTGATATGCAGAGATAAAGGACCAACACTGCGAATATTGGCTCTGCATAAACTTGGTGTGATTGTCAATAAAAGCCTTTGAAACTTTTGAAACGTTTGTTATTATACTTCCAATACCCCACAGACACAGCTGACAAAAAGATCCGCAGACACTGCAGCAGCAAACTTTGTGCCAGTCTTAACACTTTGGCCAGAACTGCACAGTGAGGCCGGTTTCACACTGCATATTGGCGGTAACGACCACACCGATGAAAACAGGCCTTCGGTGGCAGCTGGCCATACAGGAAGTGATGTTCTGCAGTGTTCACTTCCTGTTGCTGTATCAATGACATGCGCAAAAGTGTATTGACAAAATAAGCTTCTTGCAGTGGTAGTTTCAAAACACGCATGTCACCATATACCACCTTGACTTCCGGTCCACCGCACATCGGCGCAGGGTAACGTAGGTACGCCCTCGCGTTAGTTCCGGCACAGCCTACCGCAGGCAATGTGAACTACCCCATAGGCTTTCATTGCCCTAGCGGTAGGCTGCGGTTAATGCCACACAACGCCAGTGTGAAAGGGCCCTGATGCTTATCAGTGTCTGCTCAGATTGGGCCTAGACAGTGTATCGACGACATTAGAGTGTGAGCTCCTTTGGACAGGATGTGGACAATTGCTTTATAGAGCTCTGCATTAGCTGTTGGGGTTATACATTATTTACATCGGTGAATAGATAAATAATAATAGTTCTCTTGTATGGCGCATCACCTGCCGGGGCCAGGAAGGCCGCAGTGATGACAGACGGGAGGAGGTATCACCCACAGACATCACGTCTCGTACAGACAAAGAGCGTAAAACACACCGACAGCGATAAACACAGGAAGTGTGACTGAGCCAAGAGAACAAACAAAGAAACACCAAACTTCCTACAGCGACTTCATCTACTGACTGGGGGGAGATAAGGGGGGGGGGGGAGGGAGAGAAATATGAGGGGGGAGATGAGAGGGTGTAGGAGATGAGGGGGAGAGGTAAGGGGGGATGAGGAGGGTAAGAGGGGGGAGGAGAAATGCAGGGGGGGATGAGAGGGGGTAAGAGGGGGGGGGATGAGAGGGGGAGAGGTAATGGGGGAGAGAGGAGAAATGCAGGCGGGGGGGGGGGGAGGTAAGGAGGGGGAGAGAAATATTGGGGGAGGTTAAGGGGCGACAGTCAGAGTACAGTGTCCTATTGGGCATTTATTGTCCTGTGTATGTCTGGCCTGAGATTTGGGAAGATAGGAAAATATAGCTGGGAGAGATAAGATGCCGCAGAGGGGGGGGGGGGGGGGAATACAAGGGGGAGGGGATGAGAGGGGGGGGGGTGAGGGGTGGTAAGAGGGGGAAAGGTAGGGGGGGGGGGGTAAGAGTGTATGTCTGGCCTGAGATTTGGGAAGATGTAACTGGGAGACATGAGATGCAGCAGACTCAGGACGAGGAGTAGTTGGAAAGTGATGAACTGAAATATTGTACAATGTTTTGACAAAGTGCTGTGTTTACAGTGTGTGTGTCAGTGTGAAATGTGTGTCAGTATGCATTGTGCGTCAGTTTACAGTGTATAGTGTGTCAGTGTACAGGGTATATAGCGTGTGTCAGTTTACAATTTTCGTATAATGTGTACAATGTGTAGTGTGTGACTGTGCAGTGTGTATGGTAGGAGACCTTGGGCAAGTCTCCCTAACACTGCTACTGCCTATAGAGCTCCCCTAGTGGCTGCAGCTCTGGTGCTTTGAGTCCACCAGGAGAAAAGCATGATATACATTTTATTTGTCTTGTATGTACTGGGTGTGTATGTGTTCAGTGTGTATTTGTGCGGTGCATGGTTGTATATCTACAGTGTGTGTGTGTGTTATGTATCTGTACACTGTGTATGTGTGTTTTTGTATGTGTATACAGTATATGTGTGTGGATGTGCAATGTGTTTTTGTATACGGTGTGTATGTACATTGTGTATATATGTAAAATGTGTGTATAGATGTGCAGTGAATATATGTGTATTTGTGCAGTGTGTTTGTGTATACGGTGTGTATGTAAATTTTGTATATGTGTAAAGTGTGTGTGTGTATATATGTATGTGTATATGTGCATTGAGTATATGTGCAGTGTGTTTGTGTATACTGTGTGTGTGTGTGTAATTGCTGTGGGTGTGTGTAGTGTGTTTGTGTGTGTGTGTATAATATGTGCAGTGTGTATACTGTATGTGTTTGTATAATATGTGCAGTGTGCTTGTGTATTGTGTGTGTATGTGCAGTGTGTTTGTGTATACTGTGTATGTGGCGTGTATATATGTGCAGTGTGTGTGTGTGTGTGTGTGCATACTGTGTGTCTGTGTATACTGTGTGTTTGTGTATACTGTGAGTGTGGTGTGTATATTTGTGCAGTGTGTGTATACAGTGTGTTTGTGTATACTGTGTGTGTGCAGTGTGTTTGTGTATACTGTGTATGTGGTGTGTGTGTATATATATATATATATATATATATATATATATATATATATATATATATATATATATATATATATATATATATACAGAGAGTGTGTGTATACTGTGTGTGTGTGTGGAGTGTGTTTCTGTATACTGTGTTTGTGTATAGTGTGTGTGTATGTGCAGTGTGTTTGTGCATAGTGTGAGTGTGGTGTGTATATATGTGCAGTGTGTGTATGTACAGTGTGTGTGTGTGTGTACAGTGTGTGTATATGTTTCTGTATACTGTGTGTGTGTAGTGTGTATACTGTGAGTGTGGTGTGTATATATGTGCAGTGTGTGCGTGTGTGTACAGTGTGTGTGTATACTGTGTGTGTGTGCTTAGTGTGAGTGTGGTGTGTGTATATGTTTCTGTATACTGTGTGTGTATACTGTGTGTGTGTGTATAGTGTGAGTGTGGTGTGTATTTTGTGCAGTGTGTGTAAAGTGTGTGTGTGTGTGTGTGTACAGTTTGTGTTTGTACGGTGTGTGTGTGTACAGTGTGTGTGTGTACGGTGTGTGTGTGTGTGTGTATACAGTGTGTGTGTCTGTACGGTGTGTGTGTGTACAGTGTGTGTGTACAGTGTGTATATATACAGTGTGTGTGTACAGTGTGTATACAGTGTGTGTGTGTGTGTGTATAGTGTGAGTGTGGTGTGTATATTTGTGCAGTGTGTGTGTGTACGGTGTGTGTGTGTGTGTGTATACAGTGTGTGTGTCTGTACGGTGTGTGTGTGTACAGTGTGTGTGTACAGTGTGTATATATACAGTGTGTGTGTACAGTGTGTATACAGTGTGTGTGTGTGTGTGTATAGTGTGAGTGTGGTGTGTATATTTGTGCAGTGTGTGTGTGTATACAGTGTGTGTGTGTGTGTGTATAGTGTGAGTGTGGTGTGTATGTACAGCACAGTTCTAGTTCCCAGCTGCGGAGTTAGCGCAGACAATGATGGGTGGCTGGGAGTGGAGGGGGTACCACAGATACTCAGTAAAGGGGGTGCCACAGACTTGGGGTCCCCCCTGTCTCCGCAGACATCAGCCCTCCCTCTCTGCAGCACAAAGTGGAGTCTGGTTTCAGGAAACAAACATGTCCAGACAAAAGACGAGAGGCTTGCGGGGGCCGGGGGGAGATGTTGGGGTGCGATTCCTGTATATGGGGGTGAGTTCCGTGCAGGAGGCACACAGGGGGGTGCAGGGGGTCCCCTCCAGGGTGAGAAGTTATGAAGAAGGGGTGAGAAGAGAAAGTTGGGGAAGGAGGAAAGTTTGGGGTGGGACAGAAAGTTTTGGGGTGCTGAGAAGTCCCATAGCAGCTGTTTGGGGGGGTCCTACCTGCTGCCCTGCCCCCGCTGTGCAGACTCTGGGGGTCGCCCCCTCTCCCAGGCTCTGGCTGCAGCTCTGTTCTTACAGATGAGCTATTTTCTGTCTGGAGAGAGGAGGAGAGCAGAGCTGGGGGAGGAGAAGGGTGGAGATTCCCCTGGGGCAGAAGGAGGGGGAGGCATCAGGTATGACTGGCCAGCTGACATAGGAGGAGGAGGAAGTCACTCCAGTGATATAGAGGGGGGCAGGTGTGAATTCATGCTCTGTACACAGGCTCCCCCTGGTGTCCGCCTACCGGCACTGCAGCCTCCACTTTCCATGCTGGATTCTTTCCATCTTATTGTATGAAGGAGTCATTGTTTCCATATGAGGGGGAAGGGAGCGGCTACACTGTATCCAGCTGCTGCATCAGCTCTTTTCCTTAAAGGGGCAGCGCACAGCAGCTGTAACCGGATCGTGAGACCTGCACAGGGGGGCAGCGAGGTCCCCTAATCACCCGGGAACAGGTTAAAGTGACACTCCGGCTGAAGCGTTGTCATTGTGGGTACACGGTGTGCTGCTTTCTGTGTTATTATTATGTTATGTAGCGCTGTCGTCTGCTGTGGCGCTGTACAGACGACCCCCCCCTTAGTGAGTGGTGGTGTAGTGGTTAGCGCTCTCGCCTTGCAGCGCTGGGTCCCCGGTCCAAAACACAGCAAGAGCACTATCTGCAAGGAGTTTGTATGTTCTCCCCATGTCTGTGTGGGTTTCCTCCCGGCACTCTGGTTTCCTCCCACATCCCAGAGCAGGATCATCCACCAGGCAACCTAGGGAGGTGCCTGGGGCCCAGTAGGTGACATGGGGCCCACCAACCCCCTTCACTGACCTCTCTGCACTTCAGCTTACCAAAAGGACCACAAGAGGGCCCTAAATGTAGTACCTTGCCTGGGGCTCATTACATTTTAATCCTTCTCTGCCTATAGGTACAGATGTTGTTTCATGCGGAGTTCCTCTCCAGTGTCACATCTACAAGTAATTGCTTCCCGATAAATCCCTATATGATCTGCCTGTGTGTGGGGTCTGAGGCAGGACAGGAGGATCTCCTGCAGGACTTTACCCCAAAACCTGATCCCTTATAGACTGCAGTGCGATGTATGGGGGATCCACCAAGAGATAGACCTCTCTGTGATCGATAGAAAGACCTGTTGGCTGCCCATACACCAGCAGACCAATTCCCCATCGATTTCAGGAAGAAATCTACCAGGAATTGGCCTAGCAAAGCTGCCTCCACCCCCTGCCTGGCCTAAGTGGGAATGTCTTCCCCTCCTCCGCAAAATCTTACCTGTCCCCTTGCCATGACTCCCTACCCAATCAACACAGGTAACTGATATTGGGCGGAAATCTGGCATGCTTGTTGTGGCATCAATCTTCATCAGATGCGGGCGTGGGTAGTGCTTATGTACAGCTCATTCACCACGGAACAAGAAGGCAGAGCACACAGAACGCTCTTTGCGGCGGGAGCGTGATCATAACAGGCGCACTGCGCACCCACGCATGCACAGAAGACCGCAGCCGCTGGTCGCCATCTTACAGAGGGGAGAGCGGAGGCCTGGCTCAGAGCGGAACTGTTCCGTGGGACCTGACAGTCTTCTAGGGCCTAGGGCCCCAACGAGAGGTACACGTACCCCGGGGGGGGGGGGGGTGACTGCTGATGGTTCCAGTGGGTACTCGGGCTTAATATACTTAACCAAGCATAACATTTAGAGTTTTATAAAATGATTAATCTTATTTAAACAGTACTAAATTAGTGTTTTAGGTAATTGAAAGCAATCATAAATGCTTGGGAATTGCTTAGAACCAATTATCATGCACTACGAGTAAACATATATTTGTCAAGGGGTACCTGTGATAATGTTTCCTATGCCAGGGGGTACTTGGTGAGTACAGGGTTTTACAAGGGGTACATACCAATACAATGTTGAGAAACACTGCTCTAGGGGCTGGAAGGAGCTCAGGTGAGTAAAACATTATTATTATTTTTTTTAAATTCCGTGATGTATCCTTTAAAGAGACTCTGAAGTGAGATTAAAAACAGCTTTTTAGCTTATATTCTACATGGGCATGTTTGCCCCTGCTAAAACGCCGATATCTCGCGGCAGAACGAGGGGTCTTTACCCCCAAATCCCCTCCGTGGTGTCCGGGGAGCGCTTCCTGTTGAGGCAGAGCTAATGGCTGTAGCTCTGCCTCTCAGCGCTGATCGCCGCCTCTCCCCGCCCCTCTCAGTCTTCCTTTACTGAGAGGGGCGGGGAGAGGCGGAGATCTGCCGGCTGATAGACGCGCATGGAGGCAGAGCTACAGCAGAAAGCTCTGCCTCCATGAGCAACAAGATCCACGACCAAGAAAGTCGTGGATTTTGCAGGGGGGATTTGGGGGTTAAAGACCCCTCGTTCTGCCGCGGGATAGCGGCGGTTAGCAGGGGCATACATGCCCATGTGGAATATAAGGTAAAAAGCGATTTTTAATCTCGCTTCAGAGTCTCTTTAAGGCTAGGTCTACACTAGGCACGGTTGCAGGACGGAGCCCGCGGTCCATGATCCTAGCCAAGGGAACACAAACGGATCAATGCTGCCTTTTTTGCAGCATACATTTTCGATTCATTTTTCTTTTTTTTTGGGCTGAGGGGGTAGCAGCTAGGACGGGGGTGGCAGCGGGGAGGGAGGACGTCCCCCCCTCCCTCACCTGGGACCCCGTCCCTGCTACCCCCTCCAGCTACATGCCGCAAAAATGTAATGTACAGCAGCAGTGAGCAGGGAGGTTACTTCCTTCTCCTACGACTTCCTCCGCTCGCCGCATCACTGCCTGCAATGTCGCCCTCTATACTTCGGAGGAAAAGAAGGTCAGCTCGCCGCTGCTATACATTACATTTTTGCGGCATGTAGCTGGAGGGGGTAGCAGCTAGGACGGGGGTGGCAGCGGTTAGTGGGGATGTTCCCCCCTCCCTCACCTGGGACCACGTCCCTGCTACCCCCTCCAGCTACATGCCACAAAAATGTAATGTACAGCAGCAGTGAGCAGGGAGGTTACTTCCTTCTCCTACGACTTCCTCTGCTCGCCGCATCACTGCCTGCAATGTCGCCCTCTATACTTCGGAGGAAAAGAAGGTCAGCTCGCCGCTGCTATACATTACATTTTTGCGGCATGTAGCTGGAGGGGGTAGCGGAGACGGGGGACCCAGGTGAGGGAGGGGACGTCCCCCCTGTCCTGCCTGCTATCACCCTCCAGCATGGCGGCCCCCCTCTCTCCTCACAGGCTGGGACACAGAAACGGATCCGTGTAGGGGGAGGATCCATTTTTCCATTACCTGCCACTATCCCTGCATGTATCCGGATCCAGATCCGTTGCGGGATAATGCAGCAGATCCGGACCTTCCCTTCAGGTTTTGTAAAAACAGGTCCCCCAAACGCAGACAGATTCGTTTTTTGTTTGGGGGTGCAGACAGCTGCTATTTTATACATTGCTATCCGTGGCTCCGGTTTTGATCAGAATGAAGCCACGGATACGTTTCCGGGCCTAGTGGGAACCTACTCTAAGCAGGGAGAAGAAATATACATGCAATCTTATTTAGGATTTCCCCATCTGAATCACTGACACACATTTATGGAAAGAAAAAGAGCAGCACAATCAGTTCTTTCACTTTTGCAATAGATTTCCCTCCATGTTGCCGGCGTTTGTGCTGATAAATCTGCCCCATTGTCTTCTACCTGTCTGATGATAACAGCCTGTCTGTCACATGCAGCAAACACTTACTTGTGTGCTGGATGGCTGTGGATGCAGCTACACTGTCAGCAGGTCTGTATGAGACACGTGCTTCTCTGCCTGCCTGTCTGTCACGTGCTCCTGAGGCTCCTCCCACTATGCCAGAACATTCTCTAGCTCTTGTCCAATCACATGTGCCCAGTCACTAACAGACAGTGCTTTCCCTCCCACCCCTCCCTTCTAACAGAGCACGCCCTGGTGATTTCTGGATATCTATGAAATCTTCCACCTCACACTGACATGTTCCCAGTTAAATGGGGGGAGGGGAGGGTTCAGCTTGAGCAGGAAGGAGTCTGCTGGCATTAAAGAGGAACTCCAGTGAAAATAATGTAGTAAAAAAGTGCTTCATTTTTTACCATAATTATGGATAAATGATTTAGTCAGTGCTTGCTCATTGTAAAATCTTTCCTCTCCCCGATTTACATTCTGACATGTATTACATGGTGACATTGTTACTGTGGGCAGGTGATGTAGCTGCTCCTAGCTGTTTTGGCTGTTAGAGACAGCTGTAAACAGCTAATTCCTGTCTGTGAACATTGTTACATTGTGGCAGTTTGCCCAGAGTACCGCGGTACCAGAGTTTCTTGTGGGAGGGGTTTCAGCACAAAATCAGTCATACAGCACCCCCTGATGGTCTGTTTGTGAAAAGCATCATATTTCTCATGTAAAAAGGGGGTATCAGCTACTGATTGGGATAAAGTTCAATTCTAGGTTGGAGTTTCTCTTTAAAAGATACCTGAGTTGAAACAAAAAATGGATGCTATATTATTGTGTGGGGAGGTGAGCAGACTCTCACCGCACCGCCCTTGTGCCAGCGCCTCCGTCTGTTCAGCAGTAGCCTCCGTCCTCTGCACTTGGGCAGCGTGTCGGGTTGGCTCCTTCTGACAGCGCTTTCCGATTGTGCTGACCTGCGGGCAGAGAACTGAGGCTATTACCGCTTAACAGAGGGGGACGCGGGCACACGGGCGGTATGGTGAGAGTCTGCCCACCTCCCCACACTCTAATACAGTGTCCTATTTTTATTTCAACTCAGGTATAGAGATGGCTCGAACCTCCGATTTTGGGTTTGTGAACCTCGATCGCGAACTTCCGCAAAAATTTGCTTTCGCCAGCGAACCGGCAAACCGCATTAGACTTCAATGGGGAGGCGAACTTGAAAAACTACAAACACTGTTTCTGGCCACAAAAGTGGTGGAAAAGATGTTTCAAGGGGTCTAACACCTGGGGGCATGGTGGAGTGGGATACATGCTAAAAGTCCCGGGGAAAATTACGGATTTGACACACAGCAGGGTTATAATCCCTAAAGGGCAGAAACCACATTGCATTCCTAAATTGGAGGCATAAAGTGCTTGAAAACATCTTGCATGGGTATACATCAATTAGGGAGTGTAATTAGAGTACTGCTTCACACCAACAGACCAAACTCACTGTGTAACGCACCGCAAACAGCTGTTTGCGTAGTGACGGCCGTGCTGGACTGGTGCGCACCGTAGCCAGAGTGTAGGCCGTGGCGGTTTAAGCCCATATGGTCGCCGGGCTGTGGTAGCTCAATGATAGAACAGCAGTGACTGTCCAGCTGATCAAATTTGGTTTGACCACAATGAAGCAACGACCTTATTATCTTTGGTGTGCCACCCCCACCCGAGACACTCATATAGCCGGCAGTCATTACTTCATTGTGATACGCAAGCCCCTTCACCGCGGCAAGGTAACGATCACGAAGGGGAATTGACACATGTACATGCCTTTTGTTTTGTTGTTGCAGCCACAGTGCAGCCAGAAAAATTAGGCAGACATGTACACACACCAGAAAAATTATTCTTGTAGTTAGCGGCTGCTGCTAGCAGCGGCCTTAAAAATTCAGGAATTCGCCTGGAGTCCTGGACCCTGTTGGTGGTGGCGGAGAAGGCAAGCGGCGTGCAGGCAGAGATGCTGTGTGGGGACTAAAGGCTCATACACACGGGGCACAACTGTTGCTACAAACATGTGCCATGCGCATGTTTGGGCGACAGTTGCCCAGTGTGTATGAGGCGCGCACCCCGAACTGTCGCCGGAGACAGCAGTTGCCGTGCGATTGAAAAGTTCAGTCGCCTGCAACTTCTGTCTCCACAACTGTCGCTAGTCAGCCACGCGTACTGCGTGTGTATGTGCGGACTAGCGACAGCTACCCACAGCCAGAAGGGAGCTTCCGGCGGGGGGACGAAACTTTCAGCGACAGCTTCCGCCGCATCTCTGTCCCTCTGTGCAACGTGTGTACGGCTGCCGCACAGAGGGACCTGGCGACGACATGTCGCTGCTTTTTTTTTGTCTCTTGTCTGCTTCCAACTGCAGACATTTGTGCCTCATGTGTATGAGGCTTTAGTCTTCAGGGCGTGCAGTAGCCCTCTGGGATCCATGCCTCATTCATTTTGATAAAGGTGAGGTACTGAACAGGTCGCTGATGACGCCTTCGCTGCGACTCACCAGGTTTGTCACCTCCTCAAACGGTCGCATGAAGCTAATTACACCAAAAATACAACACTGTAATTAATTAAAAATATATCAATATAATCAATTATACCCAAGTCCAAGATCAGTATGATCAATATTGTCCACATTCCTATTATGTGGAAAAAACTATAACAATTTATAGTCCTGGTGCGCCTCTGCTTCAAAAGCTGAGCGACTTCATCTATCCAAAAACGTATACACCTCCAGATAGGGCTCCAAGGACAAACTCCAAGCTAAGTCCACTGTTATCACCTCCACCAGTGACACCCTGTGTAGTTCGCACTCACCAGCAGCGGTGGGCCAGTATCACAGTGGCCTTACAGCACTTTTGGGGCATTTCCAGGTACCCCACACCTTATGGCAAGAATTTTTCCACTTGTGTTCTTTCCTTGGGGCATTCAGTTTGATATCACCACACACACACACACGTTATTTCCACGATGTACCTCAATGTTAATAGAAAGACTTTCATTGCGCAGCGTTCATAAAAACATATTGGCTTTATTAAAGGTTCAGAAGAAAATAACAACCTGTGGCGTTTTGCAAGGAAACGGGCTCCACCCCGTGCGGTCTCCCGGGCTGACCGCCGTGTGAATGTGTTTATTCCAGGCCACAAATCCCGCTGTAGCCACCGCTACACCTTCCTCCTCTCCACACTTGCCGACTTCCAGGTATGGCTCCTTACGGGTATGGAGGAGCCATACCCGGAAGTCGGCGAGCGTGGAGAGGAGGAAGGTGTAGCGGTGGCTACGGCGGGATTCGTGGCCTAGAATAAACACTTTCGCCTTGTGAAGAAACGCGGAAAAGCCGCCGCAAGTGTTCAGGGTGAGACGGCTGTTTCCGCATCCAACATGGCGGCACAACGCGAAGAAACCGCCGCATGCCGCATAGGCAGAGTGGTGGAGTCCGCGTTGGATGCGGCGGTTTGTACGCATAGCGATACCACTGACATGGTGGTTGGACGCGGGGAATCCGCCGCTTGCTTGGAGAGCGCTGTGACGGCCCCCGCGCCCGAATCAGCAGATACATTGCAAAACATGTCTGGTGTGACTGGGACTGCTAGTCCACACAGGTTCAGAAGGACGCGCGCGCGCGCGCTGAGAGGCAGAGCTTATATGACAGCCAGAGAAGAGTCAGCTGACCAAGCTGGTCAGCTGACATTTTTACCATCCTCCATTGGTCCAGCACTTAGGGGTGGCGCTAGAGAGCGCTGTGGTATATATACTGGGTGCTGGTCATTTCTCTGGTGTCTGGCGTTGCGATCACTACGTGGTAGCACTCAGGCCTTGTCTGTATCTGTGTTCTAGCATAGTTTCCAAAGGTGTTGACGATCACGGACCTCACACCTTAGCGTTAGGAATATTGAACTGTATTATTTGTTATGACCTTCTGCCTGCCTGACTTATCCTCCTGAACTCTGATTCTGTACCTTGCTATTTCTGATATCCTGTTGCCAAACTCTGCTCGTTCCTGGACTCTGTATTTGCCTTCTGATTCTGTACCTGTCTCCTGAATCTGTACCGTATCTGTCTGTGTGTTAACGACCTGGATTGCCCGACCTCGAGAACTGACCTTACTGTTAGAGGCAGTTCCCAGACCTGTTAGTGACACCCTCTCACTGGTGTCACTCACAGTCTGTCCTTCCTACTCCCAGCCTAGCTCCTCCCCCGGGAGAGTCTAGGCCTACGGAAGGAACGTACTTCTGTGCTATACTCAGAATATTACTGTTGCACTTAACACTCACTTGCTATCTCAGGTGTCCAGAGGTTAGTAGATATATCTGATTATCGGTGATACTGCAGATCATCAATAATCGGGTATATTCTGTATTCTCGGTGATACTGCAGTTCACCGGTAATCAGATCCTCTCTGTGTTACACCGATCGTTACAAGAGTGTTATCTTACTTTGAGTTGAAACCCCGATCTTCTGGAACTATGGCCCAAAGGGTCACATTCATTAAGAATTTGTTATCGGGCGATTCTCAGACGTGGGCGTACAGTTTGCCCACCGGAGACTCCCACTCCTCCTCTTCCCGTGATGATAGATGACCAACCTGAGTACGAAGTAGAGAACATTTTAGACTCACGTATAGTTCAGAACTCAGTGCAGTATCTGGTTCATTGGAAGGGGTATGGTATTGAGGAGAGATCATGGGTACCTGAATGTCGCATGCATGCTGACAAATTAAAAAGGGAGTTCCACGCGTTGCATCCTGAGAAGCCTGGTAGGAGCTGTCCGGAGTCCACTCCTCAGGGAAGGGGGGGGGGGGGGGGGTACTGTGAGGAAACGCGGAAAAGCCGCCGCAAGTGTTCAGGGTGAGACGGCTGTTTCCGCGTCCAACATGGCGGCACAACGCGAAGAAACCGCCGCATGCCGCATAGGCAGAGCGGTGGAGTCCGCGTTGGATGTGGCGGTTTGTACGCATAGCGATACCACTGACATGGCTTGCTTGGAGAGCGCTGCGACGGCCCCCGCGCCCGAATCAGCAGATACATTGCAAAACATGGCTGGTGTGGCTGGGACTGCTAGTCCACACAGGTTCAGAAGGACGCGCGCGCGCGCTGAGAGGCAGAGCTTATATGACAGCCAGAGAAGAGTCAGCTGACCAAGCTGGTCAGCTGACATTTTTACCATCCTCCATTGGTCCAGCACTTAGGGGTGGCGATAGGGAGCGCTGTGGTATATATACTGAGTACATAGCAAGGAAATGAGCAGCGCTACTTAAAACCAGACTAGTGCCTACCTGCAAAAGAGTGCAAGCCCCACTTGTGGGGTCGAATACACACCGAGCATACACATGACCTGTCTACCACTGGAGGAGGATGTTGGTTTCCTGTAACAGCTTGCATGCAACCTATTAAGTACTCGTCCCTCCCACTGCGAAGAAGTCAATCCTCCATGGGAGGGGCCTAACACTAACTAAATCCTAACCTATGTATATGCATAGCCTGGGTGCGGCTAATCAAATAAAATCGAAAATTGAAAATTGCGCAAAAGGTGGATCAGCGCAACACCAGGCCGCCTCCGAATGGCCTTCATCAGAGATGCGCTGAGCCCCCCCAGGAACTACAAACGCACCTTGAACCCAAACAGAAGCTCTGCATATACACCAAAAGCATGGCTGTTAAGTGGGAGCAGCTGACCAAAAACGAATTACATTAGTACATAGCAAGGAAATGAGCAGCGCTACTTAAAAACAGACTAGTGCCTACCTGTTTTTTTTTTTGCTTTTGGTGTATATGCAGAGCTTCTGTTTGGGTTCAAGGTGCGTTTGTAGTTCCTGGGGGGGCTCAGCGCATCTCTGATGGAGGCCATTCGGAGGCGGCCTGGTGTTGCGCTGATCCACCTTTTGCACAATTTTAAATTTTCGATTTTATTTGATTAGCCGCACCCAGGCTATGCATATACATAGGTTAGGATTTAGTTAGTGTTAGGCCCCTCCCATGGAGGATTGACTTCTTCGCAGTGGGAGGGACGAGTACTTAATAGGTTGCATGCAAGCTGTTAATGGAAACCAACATCCTCCTCTAGTGGTAGACAGGTCATGTGTATGCTCGGTGTGTATTCGACCCTACAAGTGGGGCTTGCACTCTTTTGCAGGTAGGCACTAGTCTGGTTTTAAGTAGCGCTGCTCATTTCCTTGCTATGTACTAATGTAATTCGTTTTTGGTCAGCTGCTCCCACTTAACAGCCATGCTTTTGGTGTATATGCAGAGCTTCTGTTTGGTAGAGTTGGGCCGAACGGTTCGCCTGCGAACGGTTCCATGCGAACTTCCGTGGTTCGCGTTCGCGTCCCGCAGGCGAACTTTTGCGGAAGTTCGGTTCGCCCCATAATGCACCATGAGGGTCAACTTTGACCCTCTACATCACAGTCAGCAGGCCCAGTGTAGCCAATTAGGCTACACTAGACCCTGGAGCGCCACCCCCCTTATATAAGGCAGGCAGCGGCGGCCATTACGGTCACTCGTGTGCCACTGCCTGCCTGCATTAGTGAGAGTAGGGCGAGCTGCTGCACACTCTCTCTCATAGGGAAAGATTAGTTAGGCTTAGCTTGTCCCTGACTGCATACCTGTTCTGTGAACCCACCACTGCATACCTGTACTGTGAACCCACCACTGCATACCTGTACTGTGAACCCACCACTGCATACCTGTTCTGTGAACCCACCACTGCATACCTGTTCTGTGAACCCACCACTGCATACCTGTTCTGTGAACCCACCACTGCATACCTGTTCAGTGAACCCACCACTGCATACCTGTTCTGTGAACCCACCACTGCATACCTGTTCTGTGAACCCACCACTGCATACCTGTTCTGTGAACCCACCACTGCATACCTGTTCTGTGAACCCACCACTGCATACCTGTACTGTGAACCCACCACTGCATACCTGTTCTGTGAACCCGCCACTGCATACCTGTTCAGTGAACCTGCCACTGCATACCTGTACTGTTCAGTGAACCCGCCACTGCATACCTGTTCTGTTCAGTGAACCCGCCACTGTATACCTGTTCTGTTCAGTGAACCCGACACTGTATACCTGTTCTGTTCAGTGAACCCGCCACTGTATACCTGTTCTGTTCAGTGAACCCGCCACTGTATACCTGTTCTGTTCAGTGAACCCGCCACTGTATACCTGTTCTGTTCAGTGAACCCGCCACTGTATACCTGTTCTGTTCAGTAAACCCGCCACTGCATACCTGTTCTGTTCAGTGAACCCGCCACTGTATACCTGTTCTGTTCAGTGAACCCGCCACTGTATACCTGTTCTGTTCAGTGAACCCGCCACTGCATACCTGTTCTGTTCAGTGAACCCGCCACTGCATACCTGTTCTGTTCAGTGAACAGTTTGGTGTGTCAGTGTGAAGCAGTACCTTAATTACACTACCTGATTGATGTATCCACATGCAAGATGTTTTAAAGCACTTTAGGCCTGTCATTTAGCATTCAATATGATTTCTGCCCTTAAAACGCTGCTTTGCGTCAAATCCAGATTTTTCCCGGGGACTTTTGGCGTGTATCCCACTCCGCCATGCCCCCCTCCAGGTGTTAGACCCCTTGAAACATCTTTTCCATCACTTTTGTGGCCAGCATACATTTTTTTTTTCAAAGTTCGCATCCCCATTGAAGTCTATTGCGGTTCGCGAACTTTAACGCGAACCGAACCTTCCGCGGAAGTTCGCGAACCCGGTTCGCGAACCTAAAATCGGAGGTTCGGTCCAACTCTACTGTTTGGGTTGGGCGTTTGTAGTTCCTGGGGGGGCTCAGCGCATCTCTGATGGAGGCCATTCGGAGGCGGCCTGGTGTTGCGCTGATCCACCTTTTGCGCAATTTTATATATACTGGGTGCTGGTCATTTCTCTGGTGTCTGGCGTTGCGATCACTACGTGGTAGCACTCAGACCTTGTCTGTATCTGTGTTCTAGCATAGTTTCCAAAGGTGTTGACGATCAAGGAACTCACACCTTAGCGTCAGGAATATTGAACTGTATTGTTTGTTATGACCTTCTGCCTGCCTGACTATCCTCCTGAACTCTGATTCTGTACCTTGCTATTTCTGATATCCTGTTGCCAAACTCTGCTCGTTCCTGGACTCTGTATGTGCATCCTGATTCTGTACTTTGTTATTCTGATACTCCGTTGCCAAACCCTGCCTGTTCATTGGATTCCGTATCAGTCTCCTGAATCTGTACCTTTTCTGTCTGTGTGTTACGACCTGGCTTGCCCGACCTCGAGAACTGACCTTACTGTTAGAGGCAGTTCCCAGACCTGTTAGTGACACCCTCTCACTGGTGTCACTCACACTCTGTCCTTCCTACTCTCAGTCTAGCTCCTCCCCCGGGAGAGTCTAGGGCTAGGCCTACGGAAGGAACGTACTTCTGTGCAGTACTCAAAGTATTGCTGTTGCACTTAACACTCACTTGTTATATCAGGTGTCCAGAGGTTAGTAGATATATCTGATTATCGGTGATACTGCAGATCATCGATAATCGGGTATATTCTGTATTCTCGGTGATACTGCAGATCACCGGTAATCAGACCCTCTCTGTGTTACACCGATCGTTACACGCCTGTTGTAGCAGGCGGTCAAACATGAGGAGCGTTGAATTCCAGCGAGTCAGGCTATTGCAAATCAAACACCTCACCAGCAAGTTGTTTCTCTGCTGAATATCGGCCAGGCGTGCCATGGGCGTGTAGGACCACTTGAAATGCCCACACAACTTCCTGGTCTGCTTCAGGACGTCCTCTAAGCCTGGGTACTTGGACACAAATCTTTGCACGACCAGATTCAGCACATGTGCCATGCAGGGTACATGTGTCAACTTTCTCAAATTCAAAGCGGAAAGAAGATTGCTGCCGTTGTCACACACCACGTTGCCGATCTCCAGCTGGTGCGGGGTCAGCCACTGATCCACCTGTTTGTTCAGAGCAGCCAGGAGAGCTGGTCCAGTGTAACTCTCCACTTTGAGGCAATATATGTCCAAGATGGTGTGACACCGTCGTACCTGGCATGCAGCGTAGGGATGAGCAGAAACTACGCCAGTGCGAATTTATGCATCATATTTCGCATATACACATTGTAGTTCGTAGATGAAGTTTAAAAACTATGCTTACAAATTTACGCGTAGTGAAGTACCGCTATGCGTAGCTTACGCCCACCATGCGCAGTTAACATGTGTATTGCGTAGTGAACTACGAATGCTTTCCACGTGCGATTGTATGTTTATAAATTTACGCATTGGAAAGGGAAATGTACGCATAGAAGAGTTCCCAGAATAAGCATTTAAAGAGGAATTAACCACTTAAGCCCGAAGGGTTGAAATTTTTTACATCCGAGCAACTTTCATCCCCCATTCATTTGCCAATAACTTTATCACTACTCATCGCAATTAATTGATCTATATCTTGTTTTTTCCGCCACCAATTAGGCTTTCTGTGGGTGGTATATTTTGCTAAGAGCCACTTTACTGTAAATGCATTTTAACAGGAAGAATAAGAAAAAAATGGAAAAAATTCATTATTTCTCAGTTTTCAGCCATTATAGTTTTAAAATAATACATGCCTCCATAATTAAAACTCACGTATTGTATTTGCCCATATGCCCCGGGTATTTCACCGTTAAAATTATGTCCCTATCACAATGTATGGCGACAATATTTTATTTGGAAATAAAGGTGCATTTTTTCCGTTTTGCGTCCATCACTGTTTAGAAGCCCATAATTTATTAAATCATATTGATATACTCCTTTGACATGAATATTTAAAAAGTTCAGACCCTTAGGTAACTATTTATGGTTTTTTTTTTTTTTTTTTATTGTCATTTTTTTTTTTTTTTAAATTTAAACTTGTATGTGGGTATTTTTTGGTGTGGGAGGTAAACAGGGTTTTTTTTTATATATATAGGTTTATTCTTAAAACTTTTTTTTTTAAGGTGTAATTTGCTATTTGGCCACAAGATGGCCAGAATCAAAAAGTCCTGGGAGCGATCAATCTCGCTCCCAGGCAGAAGAAAGGAGACCAGAGCTCAGAAAAGCCGCAGCGTCTGAAGAGACGCTGTCGGCTTTTCTCCGGGGGGGTCCGATCAGCGAAAGGGATTTATAATCCCTTTCACTGATCGGTGGGCTAGCGGCCAGCAGCGGGGGCGCGCACGGGGAAGGCCGCGGGCGCGCGCGCGACCCGCGGGAGTGCGCGCAGCCCAACTGGACGAGAAATCTCGTCCAGTTGGGCTTAAGTGGTTAATGCGTACAATTTTCTGCATGCGGGCATAAGCATCCGCATAAACTACGCTTTGCACTACGCGTAATTGCGTATTTTAACGCGTAGTCTACAAAATGCATATGAAGCGAATATTTGATTTGGAAGCCGTAGATTGGCGAAGCGTAATTGCGTAAAACTATGCATAGTTCCAGCGTAGTGAAGTTGGCTGACTACGACCATCCCTGATGCAGCATAGGCCCTGGGGAGCTGGGGGTGTGTAGCTAGAGAGGAGGAGATGGCAGCACCACTAGAGTTGAACTGCCACTCGGCCGAAGAGGAGGAGGAGGACAACCGCAAAGAGGATGTAGCAGGCGGAGAGGAGGTGGCAGGAGGCCTGCCTGCAAGCCGTGGAGGTGTCACAACAAGTTGGTCCGCTGCACAGCCACGTACTCCCTGCTTGCCATCGTTCACCAGGTTGACCCAATGGGCTGTGTAAGTAATGTACCTGCCCTGACCGTGCTTGGCAGACCAGGCATACGTGGTCAGGTGGACCCTTGGCCCAACGCTGTGTGCCAGAGATGACACCACTTGCCTTTCAACATCACGGTACAGTTTTGTATGGCCTTTTTAGAAAAATAATTGCGACCTGGTATCTTCCACTGTGGTGCCCCAATTGCCACAAATTTTGGGAAGGCTTCGGAGTCCACCAGCTGGTATGGTAACAGCTGGTGAGTAGTGTTGGGCCGAACGGTTCCATGCGAACCTCAGTGGTTCGCGTTCGCGTCCCGCAGGCGAACGTTTGCGGAAGTTCGGTTCGCCCCATAATGCACCATGGAGGGTCAACGTTGACCCTCTACATCACAGTCAGCAGGCCCAGTGTAGCCAATTAGGCTACACTAGCCCCTGGAGCCACTCCCCCCCTAATAAAAGGCAGGCAGCGGCGGCCATTACGGTCACTCGTGTGCCTGCATTAGTGAGAGTAGGGCGAGCTGCTGCAGACTGTCTCTCATAGGGAAAGATTAGTTAGGCTTAGCTTGTTCCTTCCTGGCTGCATACCTGTTCTGTTCAGTGAGCCCACTGCATACCTGTTCAGTGAACCTGCCACTGCATACCTGTTCTGTGGACCCACCACTGCATACCTGTTCAGTGAACCCACCACTGCATACCTGTTCAGTGAACCCACCACTGCATACCTGTTCTGTGAAACCACCACTACATACCTGTTCAGTGAACCCACCACTGCATACCTGTTCAGTGAACCCACCACTGCATACCTGTTCAGTGAACCCACCACTGCATACCTGTTCAGTGAACCTGCCACTGCATACCTGTTCAGTGAACCTGCCACTGCATACCTGTACTGTTCAGTGAACCTGCCACTGCATACCTGTTCTGTTCAGTGAACCCGCCACTGTATTCCTGTTCAGTGAACCTGCCACTGCATACCTGTTCTGTGAACCCGTCACTGTATACCTGTTCTGTTCAGTGAACCTGCCACTGCATACCTGTTCTGTGAACCCACCACTGCATACCTGTTCAGTGAACCCACCACTGCATACCTGTTCTGTGAACCCACCACTGCATACCTGTTCAGTGAACCCACCACTGCATACCTGTTCAGTGAACCTGCCACTGCATACCTGTTCAGTGAACCTGCCACTGCATACCTGTACTGTTCAGTGAACCCGCCACTGCATACCTGTTCTGTTCAGTGTACCCGCCACTGTATTCCTGTTCAGTGAACCTGCCACTGCATACCTGTTCTGTGAACCCACCACTGCATACCTGTTGTGTTCAGTGAACCCGCCACTGTATACCTGTTCTGTTCAGTGAACCCGCCACTGTATACCTGTTCAGTGAACCCGCCACTGCATACCTGTTGTGTTCAGTGAACCCGCCACTGCATACCTGTTCTGTTCAGTGAACCCGCCACTGTATACCTGTTCAGTTAACCCGCCACTGCATACCTGTTGTGTTCAGTGAACCCGCCACTGTATACCTGTTCTGTTCAGTGAACCTGTCACTGTATACCTGTTCTGTTCAGTGAACCCGCCACTGCATACCTGTTCTGTTCAGTGAACCCGCCACTGCAAAGCACTTTAGGCCTGTCATTTAGCATTCAATGTGATTTCTGCCCTTAAAACGCTGCTTTGCGTCAAATCCAGATTTTTCCCGGGGACTTTTGGCGTGTATCCCACTCCGCCATGCCCCCCTCCAGGTGTTAGACCCCTTGAAACATCTTTTCCATCACTTTTGTGGCCAGCATAATTTTTTTTTTTTCAAAGTTCGCATCCCCATTGAAGTCTATTGCGGTTCGCGAACTTTACCGCGAACCGAACCTTCCGCGGAAGTTCGCGAACCCGGTTCGCGAGCCTAAAATCAGAGGTTTGGCCCAACTCTACTGGTGAGCTAACAGCTCTACCAAGCCAGCTGTCAGACGCCGGGGAAAGGGGGTTTCTGTGCTGCTTTTCCTCAGGTGGTCATCCCATTGCTGTTTGTGCTTTCTCATCGTGTGCCTTTGTAAGGCAGTTGTCCCTACGTGGGTCTTGGTCTTTCCAGTTTCCACGACTCAATTTTCGGTGGCAAATAGTGCAGATGGCATCGCTCTCATCTGAGGAAGACACACACAAAAATTCCACACCGCTGAAGCCTGGGATGATGGCACTTTGGTGGTGGCGGTAGCAGCTGACCTTGAAGAGCATGTTGGCTGGCTGTACGTAGGTGGCGATACATGCCGCCGGACACTGCCACCAGCTGTTTCTGACAACGAGCTCCCTCTGCTTCTTTCAGCCACTTGTCTTGTCCTACTCCTCTCTGACTGCCCCTCTGAACTGTCTCCCTGTTCATCTTGTCTATTGGGAACCCACGTGACATCCATGGCAGGATCATCATCATCAGTATCATCATCATAATTATCCTCCACAACTTCGCTTGTATCAGACACCTCCAAAACTGCACCAACAACAGGTACTTCATCATCCTAACACTGTATGTCCATACTGACGCCTAACTCAGACATATTAGGTGGTTTTACATCCTTAGCGCCTTCATCTTGTAACAATACTGGCTGTGAATCAGCTAATTCCCCACCAAATAACTCCTGCAAACTGCCTTATATAAGGGGGGGGGGTTTCCAGGAGGGGGTGCAGCCTGATTGGCTGTCATGTGTCTGCTGACTGTGATGTAGAGGGTCAAAGTTTAGCCGTTTAGCCCAATGATGTAGTATAGGGGGCAGTCAAACTCACTAAGTGTTCGCGGTTCGACGCAAACGCAAATCCGTGGATGTGGTGCTAGTAGTAGTAGTGATGGCTGCCAGCTGAGAGTTAAGTGGGGTGCCATAATCAGAGTAGGAGGAGAAAGATATGTCACGGTTCCGTGCAGAAGCTGAGGAAGATGAGGTGTTCTGTGTTAAATAGTCAGCTACGTCCTGACAATCTTGGCAATTGATGGCACGTGCCTTCTGAACACTGTATTTTGGTCGAGGGCCGCACAAAATCACGTCAGCACAACCTCAAACAGACCTGCCGGGTGGCCTGCCTCTGGCTCTGCCCCTGCCTGTTGTTTTGTCCATATTGGAGGGGGATGAAGTGAAAGGTATGCACTGACTTGACTAATACAATGTGCAGTCACACAGATGCAGTGAAAGGTATGCACTGACTGTTGGTATAATACAGTGTGCAGTTACACAGATGTGAAAGGTATACACTGACTGCTGGTATAATACAATGTACAGTCAAACAGAAGCAGTGAAAGGTATGCACTGACTGCTGGTATAATAAAATGTGCAGTCACAGAGATGCAGTGAAAAGGTATGCACTGACTGTTGGTATATTACAATGTGCAATCACACAGGTGCAGTGAAAAGGTATGCACTGACTGGTATATAAAACAGTGTGCAATCACACAGATGCAGTGAAAGGTACTGACTGCTGGTATAATACGATGTGCAGTCACACAGATGCAGTGAAAGGTACTGACTGCTGGTATAATACAATGTGCAGTCACAGAGATGCAGTGAAATGTGTACACTGACTGCTGTATAATGATGAGACGATTACACTTGAAATCCTATAATGACTCTGCCATCCATTCAAGTGAAAGGTATGCACTGACTGGTCTATAAAACAGTGTGCAGTCACACAGATGCAGTGAAAGGTATGTAGTGTTTGGTGGTATAATGCAATGTGCAGTCACACAGGAGTAGTGAAAAGGCAGGCACTGAATGTGCTGGGCCCTGGCACAGTACAGCAATTAGCAAGGGCCAGCTGCGACAGACAGGGCTGTATATGTAGTGGCAGCGGCAGACACAAAAAAAAAAAAAAAAATATCACAAGAACATTAGCTCTCAAAAGAGCTGTTTTGGTGGTGCTTTTCAGCAACAAATATCAGCGATGAGCAACCTAACAGACCTCCTAACTATCGCTTTCCCTATCTCTCCAACAATGTATCTTCCTTCTCTCAGTGAGAACATGGCCGACGTTGCTGCCTTATATAGGGGGGGGGGGGGGGGTGTTCCAGGAGGGTGTGCAGCCTGATTGGCTGTCATGTGTCTGCTGACTGTGATGTAGAGGGTCAAAGTTTAGCCGTTTAGCCGTTTAGCCCAATGATGTAGTATAGGGGGCGGGTCAAACTCACTAAGTGTTCGCGGTTCGCCGCAAACGCAAATCCGTTCAGGCCATCGCTATACCTTACTAGCTTACTACCTGCAACCCAACCCGCAACTTTCTACTACCTTACTAGCTTACTACCAGCAACTCAAACTGCAGCTTACTACTACCTTACTAGCTTACTACCTGCAACCCAACCCGCAGCTTTCTACTACCTTACTAGCTTACTACCAGCAACCCAACCCGCAGCTTACTACTACCTTAGTAGCTTACTACCAGCAACCCAACCTGCAGCTTACTAGCTTACTGCCAGCAAACCAACCCACAGCTTACTACTACCTTACTAGTTTACTACCAGCAACCCAACTCACAGCTTTCTACTACCTTACTAGCTTACTACCAGCAACCCAACCCACAGCTTACTACTACCTTACTAGCTTACTACCTGCAACCCAACCCACAGCTTACTACTACCTTACTAGCTTACTACCAGCAACCCAACCCGCAGCTTACTACTACCTAACTAGCTTACTACCAGCAACCCAACCCGCAGCTTACTACTACCTTACTACCAGCAACCCAACCCGCAGCTTACTACTACCTTACTAGCTTACTACCTGCAACCCAACCCGAAGCTTTCTACTACCTTACTAGCTTACTACCAGCAACCCAACCCGCAGCTTACTACTACCTTACTAGCTTACTACCTGCAACCCAACCCACAGCTTACTACTACCTTACTAGCTTACTACCAGCAACCCAACCCGCAGCTTACTACTACCTAACTAGCTTACTACCAGCAACCCAACCTGCAGCTTACTACTACCTTACTAGCTTACTACCTGCAACCCAACCCGCAGCTTTCTACTACCTTACTAGCTTACTACCAGCAACCCAACCCGCAGCTTACTACTACCTTACTAGCTTACTACCAGCAACCCAACCCGCAGCTTACTACTACCTTACTAGCTTACTACCTGCAACCCAACCCAAAGCTTTCTACTACCTTACTAGCTTACTACCAGCAACCCAACCCGCAGCTTACTACCTTACTAGCTTACTACCAGCAACCCAACCCGCAGCTTACTACTACCTTACTAGCTTACTACCTGCAACCCAACCCGCAGCTTTCTACTACCTTACTAGCTTACTACCAGCAACCCAACCCGCAGCTTACTACTACCTTACTAGCTTACTACCAGCAACCCAACCCGCAGCTTACTACTACCTTACTAGCTTACTACCAGCAACCCAACCCGCAGCTTACTACTACCTTACTAGCTTACTACCTGCGACCCAACCCGCAGCTTACTACTACCTTACTAGCTTACTGCCTACAACTCAACCCGCAGCTTGCTACTACCTTACTAGCTTACTACCAGCAACCCAACCCGCAGCTTACTACTACCTTACTAGCTTACTGCCTACAACTCAACCCGCAGCTTTCTACTACCTTACTAGCTTACTACCTGCAACCCAACCCGCAGCTTTCTACTACCTTACTAGCTTACTACCAGCAACCCAACCCGCAGCTTACTACTACCTTACTAGCTTACTACCTGCAACCCAACCCGCAGCTTACTACTACCTTACTAGCTTACTACCTGCAACCCAACCCGCAGCTTTCTACTACCTTACTAGTTTACTACCAGCAACCCAACCCGCAGCTTACTAGCTTACTGCCAGCAAACCAACCCACAGCTTACTACTACTTTACTAGCTTACTACCTGCAACCCAACCCGCAGCTTACTACTACCTTACTAGCTTACTACCAGCAACCCAACCCGCAGCTTACTAGCTTACTACCTGCAACCCAACCCGCAGCTTACTACTACCTTACTAGCTTACTACCAGCAACCCAACCCGCAGCTTACTAGCTTACTACCTGAAACCCAACCCGCAGCTTACTACTACCTTACTAGCTTACTACCTGCAACCCAACCCGCAGCTTACTACTACCTTACTAGCTTACTACCAGCAACCCAACCCGCAGCTTACTAGCTTACTACCTGAAACCCAACCCGCAGCTTACTACTACCTTACTAGCTTACTACCTGAAACCCAACTCGCAGCTTACTACTACCTTACTAAGATATTGCACTACCGAATAAATTGTACTAGGTAAACAGACACTGAAGCACTTTGCCTATAGAGGCCTAACCACATATGTACATTATGTATACACAGAGATATATATCAGTCTCCTTGTTCCCCTTTATGATTAAAAACACTGTATGTATTCACAATTCATAAGAGGGTTTGCTTTAAAGTAAAGTGTGTCCAATACAACAGTCATGGGTTTGTTAAAGTTAACAGCAAAGTGTATCATCAGTTGACTGCAAAACCAGTGGTGCTCAGCAGAGCTCGAATATTCGAGTAGCTCGAATATTCGAGCTCTTTTTCAGCTATTCGAGCTCGGTATTCGAGCTCCGAATAGCTGGAGCTATTCGAATGGGCTATTCGAGTGAACTCGAATAGCCCATTCACTATTCGCGCTATTCGAGCTAACAGCGCTATTCGAGCTCGAATACCGAGCTCGAATAGCGTCATAGCCCAGATTGATGTCCTCAGAGCCAATCAGAGGGCTCCCAGGCCCTCTGACGGCAGCCAGTCACAGAGGGGGACCCTGGCCAGCCCCTACCCTATAAATAGCGGCCGCCATGTTAGGTTTTTCCGTCCTTGCCTGACTTTGCACAGAGAGAGATCTGCTCCTTTGTGCTTTGGCTTAGCAAGAGCTTTATTGTGGTCAATCACCTAGCGTTTTTGCTCACATACACCTCCTATATACACCTATATTGTTGTTAGTTAGATAGACATTGTATTTTAGTTAGTAGCTTTTGTGTTACATAGAGAGAGACAGCTGCTGCAGGCTTACAGCTTTAGGCCTCAGGGCCTGCCTGTGTGGGCAGCTGTTCTCTCCTGTCCTCTGTTTATTTCTCATCTATACCAGTATTTCTGCTGTCCTTTACTACTGATTGATTGTATTTTGTATTGTAGTTATATACTGTAACTGTACTAGGACACTCACTGTCACTGTTCATAGGCTAGCTCCTGCGCGTGCGTGCACTCACTGTCTGTGTACACACATTCTATTTCCTTCTGATTACTACTGATTATTGTAACTGCTAGTTGTACTTCCTGACTGTTACTACTTACTTACTGTACTAGGGACACTCACTCAGTCAGTGTTCATAGGCTAGCTCCTGCGCGTGTTTGCGCGTGCGTGCACTCACTGTCTGTAGTGTACACACACTCTATTTCCTTGTGATTACTACTTATTATTGTAACTTCTAGTAGTACTTCCTGACTGTTACTACTTACTTACTGTACTAGGGACACTCACTCAGTCTCTGTTCATAGGCTAGCTCCTGCGCGTGTTTGCGCGTGCGTGCACTCACTGTCTGTAGTGTACACACACTCTATTTCCTTGTGATTACTACTGATTATTGTAACTGCTAGTTGTACTTCCTGACTGTTACTACTTACTTACTGTACTAGGGACACTCACTCAGTCAGTGTTCATAGGCTAGCTCCTGCGCGTGTTTGCGCGTGCGTGCACTCACTGTCTGTAGTGTACACACACTCTATTTCCTTGTGATTACTACTTATTATTGTAACTTCTAGTTGTACTTCCTGACTGTTACTACTTACTTACTGTACTAGGGACACTCACTCAGTCTCTGTTCATAGGCTAGCTCCTGCGCGTGTTTGCGCGTGCGTGCACTCACTGTCTGTAGTGTACACACACTCTATTTCCTTGTGATTACTACTGATTATTGTAATTGCTAGTTGTACTTCCTGACTGTTACTACTTACTTACTGTACTAGACACTCACTCAGTCACCTCGCCCACCAACCCACTCCATTAAAGTACCCCACTTTTCACCCGCCCTTTTAAAAAACTTTTGTGTTTACGCCCAAAACATCGAAGATGTCTGGAAGTGGCAGCCAGCGCGGTTTGGGCAAGGGGAAGGGCAGCAAGGGAATCAGGAGGAGAGGGAGCAGCATTGTGGCAAGCCGCGGGCGCGGCCGCGCCACCATGCACAGTTCCGCAGCAGCAGCGTCAGTGGCTAACATTCCTCCTATAGCCACTGGCCGTGGACGCCTTGGGCGCCGCCCAGCAGGAGCATCTGCAACTCACGCTGCAGAGACACAGCAGCAGCAGCGTGTAGCACCTGCTCCGATTTTCCTCCAGCCGGGTCGGAAACGTCCCATTGAGGAAAAGGATGCAGACACTGTGGAGCAACTGATGACGGAGGATGAGCAGCCCGCCATCAGCTCTGCATCCGAGGCCTCCACCCTCACCACCACCACCACCACCCCTGTTCGCAGCAGCCGCCCAGCAGGGCCTGGGGAGGAGGCCAGTTCACCGTCAGTCGCCGACCTGTCACTCAGCAGTCTTTTTACCCCAGGCACCATCAGGGTATTGTCTGCTGTTGTTGGCGATTTTGAGGAGGAGATGCTGATGGGCACTTTGGGGGAGGAGGGATTGGACAGCAAGACTGTGGCGACAGTCAAGCAGCCCATCCATGCATCAGGAGAGGAGTTTGGGGGGTCATCATCCCAGCAGGACATGTTTCAGGAGGGGGAGGATGATGATGACACGGTGACAGACAGAAACTGGGTGCCACCAGCTCCAGGGGATGTCGTCATCAGCAGCTCTGAGGAGGAGGAGGAGGATGCGCTTGTGGGCCTTGCAAGGAGGCGCATCATTGCAAGCATTGGCAGCAGTAGGCAGGTCCCACAGCCTGCTGGTGTCTCAGGCTCAGCAGCAGCAGCAGCAGCATCTGCCAGTACCACCACCAGCCGCACCCAAGCCCCCCCCCCCCCAACCACCACAGGGAGACAGGCAGCAGCGGTTCCATGCCGTAGGGGGTTGTTTTTGTCACCAATCTGGCGATTTTTCACCATGCCCACAGTGTACAGCAAGTACGCCACTTGCAACCACTGTCAGCGGAAGTTGAGCAGAGGTGCAGACCCCTTAAAGTTCAGCACCAGCTCGCTCATCAACCACCTTGCTGCGAAACATTTCCACCAGCATGAGGAGTTCCAGAGGCTGAAGGCATCTGGTGCTGGCAGTGGCACCACACCCATCACTGCACAGCCTTCAGCAGCAGCAGCAGCAGCAACAGCAGCCACCCGCCCTCCTGCTCCTCCAGCAGCACCAGCAGGAGTGCGGAAACGCACTGCTCCTCCCCCCTCTGCAACTCCTGCCGCCGACACTGAGGCCTGTTCTGGCAGCCAGTCCTCAGTGGCCTCCTCTGCTGTGTCCGCTGATTCCCGTGCCAGCAAAAGGCCACGCCAGAGCCTTTTGAGCGAGTCCTTCCAGGGGGTGGTTAGGGCTCTGCCTCCCAGCAGCCGTCGCGTGCGGCAGCTGAACGGCTTGCTGGCACGGGCCATGTGCTCCCAACTCCTGCCGTACACGCTCGTGCAGGAGGGGAGCGACATGCGTGCGCTGCTTGCTTGTGCAGCCCCAGACTGGCAGCTCCCCAGCAGACACTTCTTCGCCCGCAAGGCCATTCCTGCACTGCACCGCTTTGTGATGGCCAATGTGGAGCGAGGGCTGGAGCACGCAGTTGGTGAAAGGGTCCACGTCACCATGGACTCCTGGAGCAGCCGCTTCGGGACAGGCCGCTACCTGTCCTTCACTGTCCACTGGGTCAGCTTGGTGGAAGGGGGTGAGGATGGGAGAGCAGCAGCGGGCACAGCAGCAGCAGCAACACAGTGGGTGGTGCCACCCCGCAGGGTCAGGGGAACTGCAGCAGGTTCCTCCGATCCTCTGCCATCCTCCGGCACACCTGGCCAAACCCCCCGCCTCAGCAGCAGCGTGAAGGCCCGCCACTGCCAAGCGCTGCTGCACTTGGTCAGCCTTGGGAAGACCAAGCTGACGGCAACCCATGTGTTGGCCAAACTCCAGGAGCAGGAGAGGATTTGGCTGACCCCCAGAGGCCTCAGAGTCGGAGAGGTGGTGGCCGACAATGGGGCCAATCTGGTTGCCGCAATAGACAGGGGAAACCTGACCCACATCCCCTGTCTTGCCCACGTGCTGAACCTGGTGGTGCAGAAGTTCCTGCGCACCTACCAGGGGATGGGCGAACTGCTGGAAACGGCAAGGAACGTTGTGCGTCACTTCCGGCGCTCGGCTGCAGCCTGTGCGAGCCTGGAAGACGTGCAAAAGGAGCTGGAGCTGCCACACCATCGGCTGATCCTTGACGTTCCGACTCGCTGGAACTCCACCCTGGCGATGTTGGAGCGTCTGGTTGAACAGAAGCACGCTGTCAACCAGTACCTTGCCCTGGCCACTGTTTCCGCCGCTCAGAGAAGGGACAAGACCAGCAACATCCCGTCCATCGTCCCCGATGATGACTGGAGGCACATGCAGCAGGTGTGCTTAGTGCTGGCTCCCTTTCTGCAGGCCACTAACATGGTGAGCAGGGACCATGCTATGGTCTGTGAGTGGGTGCCCCTGGTTTGTCTGCTGAACAGGGCCCTCGATGCTTTGCTGGAACAGGGAGCGGCAGCCTTGGACCAGCAGGAGTGGCAAGCAGCTGCACAGTCCACCTCTGAGGGGGAGGAGGAGGAGGACTTGGTGGAGGTCCCTGACCTTGCTGCTGATGAGGGGGATCAGCACAGCGCAGCTGAGTTGGTGCGGGGGTGGAGAGAGGATGAGGCGGCAGAGGAGGAGGATGAGGACAGCAGCACTGCCATCGATGTGCCAGCACACGTGGCCCGCCTCTTCCCAATGGCAGCGCACATGCTGGCGTGCCTGCGCAGGGACCCCAGAGTGATCCAGATGAAGCAGAGGGAGGAGATCTGGATCAGCATGATGTTGGACCCACGCCTCAAGGGGAAGTTGAGCCAGTTCCTGCCGCCTGCAGGAGGAGACCCAGCGCAACAAATAAGGAGCTTGCAGCAGGCCCTTGTTGAGCGCTTGGAGGAAGCCTTCCCCCAGCCTTCCACCCCCACTGTTCAGCCAGCACAGAGGCAGCAGCAGGTGCCTGCATCCAGCAGCAAGCGCCCCACAGACCTGCTGTCTCTCAGCAACGAGCTCTACAGGACTGTAGAGGCTCCGGCAGCAGTGACTAGAGAGGAGGTGCATGCAGCAGCATCCTCCTCCGGTCACAGCCAGCGCCTGACCCGCATGGTGGCTGACTACATGGGGTCCTACAGCGGGCTTGACAGCGATGCCCCTGTTGATCCCATGGAGTATTGGGTCAAGCACCTGGAGATCTGGAGCGAGCTGGCGCAGTACGCCCTGGAAGTGCTGTCCTGTCCCCCTTCCAGCGTGCTGTCCGAGCGCTGCTTCAGTGCAGCTGGTGGCGTGGTCACCGAGAAACGCTCACGTCTGTCTCACAAGTCTGTGGACAGACTGACGTTTCTCAAGATGAACCAGGCGTGGGTGGAAGGCGAGTTCCTGGCCCCTGTTGTCGGCGAGAGGGGGACATGAACTGAAGAACCATCGTTAATGTGCCTTACCACCCTTTACCACCTCCTGGCTCCTGCTCACTAAGCCAGCCTGGTTCACTTTGACTATTACGTCGCCTGCAGCCACACATTTTACACCTACAGTGGGCTGCTGTGTACTGCCCTTCTGCTGTCTGTCTGTGTTTCCCACTGTCAGGGTACACAGATTTACCTTCTGCTGCCACTCTGCCACCAGCTATTACGTCAAACAATAGCTGCTCACATAATTACTCCTCCATTCCTCCTGCTGCTGCTGCTGTCTGTCTGTGTTTCCCAACGCCAGGGTACACAGATTTACCTTCTGCTGCCACTATGCCACCAGCTATTACGTCAAACAATAGCTATATATCTGTGTAATTTGTTTTACAAACAAAACCAAAAAACCATAAAAAAAAAAAGGTTTAATTTTTCTGAGGTGCCCGGGTTGAAAACTGTGTTGTCCCAGTTGTGTATTGGACACAATGTGGGCTGCACGACCGCTGTCTGGGACCTCCTGTTGTGTTTATTTACGCCCTGGTATCACCGCTAGGTACCAGGGCTATTATGTCACGCTGCCTGCCTGCTGCCACACTCACAATACTCCTCCATTCCTCCTGCTGCTGCTGCTGTCTGTCTGTGTTTCCCACTGCCAGGGTACACAGAATTACCTTCTGCTGCCACTCTGCCACCAGCTATTACGTCAAACAATAGCTGCTCACATAATTACTCCTCCATTCCTCCTGCTGCTGCTGCTGCTGTCTGTCTGTGTTTCCCAACGCCAGGGTACACAGATTTACCTTCTGCTGCCACTATGCCACCAGCTATTACGTCAAACAATAGCTATGTATCTGTGTAATTTGTTTTACAAACAAAACCAAAAAACCATAAAAAAAAAAAGGTTTAATTTTTCTGAGGTGCCCGGGTTGAAAACTGTGTTGTCCCAGTTGTGTATTGGACACAATGTGGGCTGCACGACCGCTGTCTGGGACCTCCTGTTGTGTTTATTTACGCCCTGGTATCACCGCTAGGTACCAGGGCTATTATGTCACGCTGCCTGCCTGCTGCCACACTCACAATACTCCTCCATTCCTCCTGCTGCTGCTGCTGTCTGTCTGTGTTTCCCACTGCCAGGGTACACAGAATTACCTTCTGCTGCCACTCTGCCACCAGCTATTACGTCAAACAATAGCTGCTCACATAATTACTCCTCCATTCCTCCTGCTGCTGCTGCTGTCTGTCTGTGTTTCCCAACGCCAGGGTACACAGATTTACCTTCTGCTGCCACTATGCCACCAGCTATTACGTCAAACAATAGCTATATATCTGTGTAATTTGTTTTACAAACAAAACCAAAAAACCATAAAAAAAAAAAGGTTTAATTTTTCTGAGGTGCCCGGGTTGAAAACTGTGTTGTCCCAGTTGTGTATTGGACACAATGTGGGCTGCACGACCGCTGTCTGGGACCTCCTGTTGTGTTTATTTACGCCCTGGTATCACCGCTAGGTACCAGGGCTATTATGTCACGCTGCCTGCCTCATTGACTGCCTGCTGCCACACACTCATCCTCCTCCTCCTGCTGCTGAATTTACCTCCTGCTGTCTGTGTGTTTCCACTGCCAGGGAGCACATACAATGGCGCTTCCAACATGCGTGCGCCACCAGCTATTTGTTACGCTCAAAAATAGCTGCATTTCTTTAAAAAAACAAAAAAATTATATATACTTTTTATTAATACTGTGTGATATTATTTTTAGAGGTGTCCGGGTTGAAAACTGTGTTGTCCCAGTTGTGTATTGGACATGATGTGGGCTTCACGACCGCTGTCTGGAACCTCATGCTGTGTATTTACGGCCTGGTACCACCGCTAGGTACCACACAGCCTATTATGTCTCGCTGCCTGCCTCATTGACTGCCTGCTGCCACACAATCATCCGCCTCCTCCTGCTGCTGCTGCTGAATTTACCTCCTGCTGTCTGTGTGTTTCCACTGCCAGGTAGCACATACAATGGCGCTTCCAACATGCGTGCGCCACCAGCTATTTATTACGCTCAAAAATAGCTGCATTTCTTTAAAAAAAAAAATATAAAAGAGAAATAATTGAAGAAGAAGAAGACGATATAGAAAAAGGAGAAGAAGAAGAAGAAGAAGGAGAAGAAGATGAAGAAGAAGAAGATGAAGAAGATGAAGAAGAAGAAGATGAAGAAGATGAAGAAGATGAAGAAGAAGAAGATGAAGAAGATGAAGAAGAAGATGAAGAAGATGAAGAAGATGAAGAAGAAGAAGAAGATGAAGAAGATGTAGAAGAAGAAGATGAAGAAGATGAAGAAGAAGAAGATGAAGAAGAAGATGAAGAAGATGAAGAAGATGAAGAAGATGAAGAAGAAGAAGATGAAGAAGATGAAGAAGAAGAAAAAGAAGATGAAGATGAAGAAGAAGAAGATGAAGAAGATGAAGAAGAAGATGAAGAAGATGAAGAAGAAGAAAAAGAAGATGAAGATGAAGAAGATGAAGAAGAAGATGAAGAAGAAGATGGAGAAGAAGATGAAGAAGAAGATGATGATGAAGAAGATGATGAAGAAGAAGAAGATGAAGAAGAAGAAGAAGAAGAAGACAATATAGAAGAAGAAGAAGAAGATATAGAAGAAGATATAGAAGAAGAAGATATAGAAGAAGAAGATATAGAAGAAGAAGAAGAAGATATAGAAGATAAAAAAGAGGAAGAAGAAGAAGAAGAAGAAGAAGTATATACAGTACTGAACAAAATTCTGGACACAACTTCTCTTTCCACCTTTTTTTTTTTAAAGGAACATCCCCACATAATCACTTGCTGTTGTTACTTGGAAAAAAAGATGTTTCTTGCATCATTCACCCTCAAAACAAGTGTTGGAAGCTATTTAAGGCCAATTCGAATAGTCAGCTCGAATAATGAGCTCGAATACCGACTCGAATAGTGAGCTCGAAGTCCGAGGTCGAATCGAATAGTAAAAAATATTCGACTCAAATATTCGACTGAATTCGAATAATTTACTATTCGAATTCGACCAAACTCGAATAATAAAAAGGGGTATCCGAGCATCACTATGCAAAACTTTAGCAAGGGTCTTTGCTGATCCCCCCCCATTAATTTCCATGGGGTGTAGCTATCTTGCAAGCGTTTGCGTCAAAACAGACCAGATGAACTATTGCTTAACCCAAATTGATTGGTAACTGTAGATTGTAGAGGACACACCTGCCTGTTGGAAGGACTTAAACCATGGAAAAACCCTGCCTCTGATATTGGTAAATCAGAACAAACAAGACCCCATAGGGGTCAACAATAACTCTTCATAGAAGGTAGCTGGGTGGTGTACCATATCTGCATTGTGTACAGTGAGACAAAAGTGGTGAACAAATAGAGTGCCAACTGGTACTACTACCTTACTAGCTTACTACCTGCAACCCAACCCGCAGCTTACTAGCTTACTGCCAGCAACTCAACCCACAGCTTACTACTACCTTACTAGCTTACTACCTGCAACCCAACCCGCAGCTTACTACTACCTTACTAGCTTACTACCAGCAACCCAACCGCAGATTACTAGCTTACTACCTGCAACCCAACCCGCAGCTTACTACTACCTTACTAGCTTACTACCTGCAACCCAACCCGCAGCTTACTACTACCTTACTAGCTTACTACCAGCAACCCAACCCGCAGCTTACTAGCTTACTACCTGCAACTCAACCCGCAGCTTACTACTACCTTACTAGCTTACTACCTGCAACCCAACCCGCAGCTTACTACTACCTTACTAGCTTACTACCAGCAACCCAACCCGCAGCTTACTAGCTTACTACCTGCAACCCAACCCGCAGCTTACTACTACCTTACTAGCTTACTACCTGCAACCCAACCCGCAGCTTACTACTACCTTACTAGCTTACTACCTGTAACCCAACCCGCAGCTTACTAGCTTACTGCCAGCAACTCAACCCGCAGCTTACTACTACCTTACTAGCTTACTACCTGAAACCCAACCCGCAGCTTACTACTACCTTACTAGCTTACTACCAGCAACCTAACCCGCAGCTTACTAGCTTACTACCTGCAACCCAACCCGCAGCTTACTACTACCTTACTAGCTTACTACCTGCAACCCAACCTGAAGCTTACTACTACCTTACTAGCTTTCTACCAGCAACCCAACCCGCAGCTTACTAGCTTACTACCTGCAACCCAACCCGCAGCTTACTACTACCTTACTAGCTTACTACCAGCAACCCAACCCGCAGCTTACTAGCTTACTACCTGCAACCCAACCCGCAGCTTACTACTACCTTACTAGCTTACTACCTGCAACCCAACCCGCAGCTTTCTACTACCTTACTAGCTTACTACCTGCAACCCAACCCGCAGCTTACTACTACCTTACTAGCTTACTACCTACAACTCAACCTGCAGCTTACTACTAGTACTACCTTACTAGCTTACTACCTACAACCCAACCCGCAGCTTACTACTACCTTACTAGCTTACTACCTGCAACCCAACCCGCAGCTTTCTACTACCTTACTCGCTTACTACCTGCAACCCAACCCGCAGCTTACTACTACCTTACTAGCTTACTACCTACAACTCAACCTGCAGCTTACTACTAGTACTACCTTACTAGCTTACTACCTGCAACCCAACCCGCAGCTTACTACCTTACTGCCAGCAACCCAACCCGCAGCTTACTACTACCTTACTAGCTTACTACCTGCAACCCAACCCGCAGCTTAATACTACCTTACTAGCTTACCCCCAGCAACCCAACCCGCAGTTTACTACTACCTTACTAGCTTACTACGAGCAACCCAACCCACAGCTTACTACTACCTTACTAGCTTACAGTGATGCTCAAATACCCCTTTTTAAAATTCGAGTTTGGTCGAATTCGAATAGTAAATTATTCGAGGTCAGTCGAATATTCGAGTCGAATAAATTTTACTATTCGATTCGACCTCGGACTTCGAGCTCACTATTCGAGTCGGTATTCGAGCTCATTATTCGAGCTGACTATTCGAATTGGCCTTAAATAGCTTCCCAACACTTGTTTTGAGGGTGAATGATGCAAGAAACATATTTTTTTCCAAGTAACAACAGCAAGTGATTATGTGGGGATGTTCCTTTAAAAAAAAAAAAGGTGAAAAGAGAAGTTGTGTCCAGAATTTTGTTCAGTACTGTATATACTACTTCTTCTTCTTCTTCTTCTTCTTTATCTTCTATATCTTCTTCTTCTTCTTCATCTTCTTCTTCTTCATCTTCTTCTTCTTCTTCTTCATCTTCTTCATCTTCTTCTTCTTCATCTTCTTCTTCTTCTTCTTCATCTTCATCTTCTTCATCTTCATCTTCTTCATCTTCATCTTCTTCATCTTCATCTTCTTCATCTTCATCTTCTTCATCTTCATCTTCTTCATCTTCTTCTTCATCTTCATCTTCTTCTTCATCTTCATCTTCTTCTTCATCTTCATCTTCTTCATCTTCTTCATCTTCTTCATCTTCTTCTTCTTCTTCTTCTTCTTCATCATCTTCTTCATCTTCTTCATCTTCATCTTCTTCTTCTTCTTCTTCATCTTCTTCTTCATCTTCTTCATCTTCTTCTTCTTCTTCTTCATCTTCATCTTCTTCATCTTCATCTTCTTCATCTTCTTCATCTTCTTCATCTTCATCTTCTTCATCTTCATCTTCTTCATCTTCTTCTTCATCTTCTTCATCTTCTTCTTCATCTTCTTCATCTTCTTCATCTTCTTCTTCATCTTCTTCATCTTCTTCTTCATCTTCTTCATCTTCTTCTTCATCTTCTTCATCTTCTTCATCTTCTTCTTCATCTTCATCTTCTTCATCTTCTTCTTCATCTTCTTCATCTTCATCTTCTTCATCTTCTTCATCTTCTTCATCTTCTTCTTCTTCTTCTTCATCTTCTTCTTCTTCATCTTCTTCTATATCGTCTTCTTCTTCACTTATTTCTCTTTTCATTTTTTTTTTTTAAAGAAATGCAGCTATTTTTGAGCGTAACAACAAATAGCTGGTGGCGCACGCATGTTGGAAGCGCCATTGTATGTGCTCCCTGGCAGTGGAAACACACAGACAGCAGGAGGTAAATTCAGCAGCAGGAGGAGGAGGATGAGTGTGTGGCAGCATGCAGTCAATGAGGCAGGCAGCGTGACATAATAGCCCTGGTACCTAGCGGTGATACCAGGGCTGTAAATAAACACAACAGGAGGTCCCAGACAGCGGTCGTGCAGCCCACATTGTGTCCAATACACAACTGGGACAACACAGTTTTCAACCCGGGCACCTCAGAAAAATTAAACCTTTTTTTTTTTATGGTTTTTTGGTTTTTGGTTTTACAACCAATTACACAGATATATAGCTATTGTTTGACGTAATAGCTGGTGGCAGAGTGGCAGCAGAAGGTAAATCTGTGTACCCTGGCGGTGGGAAACACAGACAGACAGCAGCAGCAGCAGGAGGAGGAATGGAGGAGTAATTATGTGAGCAGCTATTGTTTGACGTAATAGCTGGTGGCAGTGTGGCAGCAGAAGGTAATTCTGTGTACCCTGGCAGTGGGAAACACAGACAGACAGCAGCAGCAGGAGGAATGGAGGAGTAGTGTGAGTGTGGCAGCAGGTAGGCAGCGTGACATAATAGCCCTGGTACCTAGCGGTGATACCAGGGCTGTAAATAAACACAACAGGAGGTCCCAGACAGCGGTCGTGCAGCCCACATTGTGTCCAATACACAACTGGGACAACACAGTTTTCAACCCGGGCACCTCAGAAAAATTAAACCTTTTTTTTTTATGGTTTTTTGGTTTTTGGTTTTACAACCAATTACACAGATATATAGCTATTGTTTGACGTAATAGCTGGTGGCAGAGTGGCAGCAGAAGGTAAATCTGTGTACCCTGGCGGTGGGAAACACAGACAGACAGCAGCAGCAGCAGGAGGAGGAATGGAGGAGTAATTATGTGAGCAGCTATTGTTTGACGTAATAGCTGGTGGCAGTGTGGCAGCAGAAGGTAATTCTGTGTACCCTGGCAGTGGGAAACACAGACAGACAGCAGCAGCAGGAGGAATGGAGGAGTAGTGTGAGTGTGGCAGCAGGTAGGCAGCGTGACATAATAGCCCTGGTACCTAGCGGTGATACCAGGCCGTAAATAAATACAACAGGAGGTCCCAGACAGCGGTCGTGCAGCCCACATTGTGTCCAATACACAACTGGGACAACACAGTTTTCAACCCGGGCACCTCAGAAAAATTAAACCTTTTTTTGTAATGGTTTCGTAGTTTTGGTTTTACAACCAATTACACAGATATATAGCTATTTTTTGACGTAATAGCTGGTGGCAGAGTGGCAGCAGAAGGTAAATCTGTGTACCCTGGCGGTGGGAAACACAGACAGACAGCAGCAGCAGCAGGAGGAGGAATGGAGGAGTAATTATGTGAGCAGCTATTTTTTGATGTAATAGCTGGTGGCAGTGTGGCAGCAGAAGGTAATTCTGTGTACCCTGGCAGTGGGAAACACAGACAGACAGCAGCAGCAGGAGGAGGAATGCAGCAGTAGGCGAGCAGCTATTGTTTGACGTAATAGCTGGTGGCAGAGTGGCAGCAGAAGGTAAATCATCTGTGTACCCTGGCAGTGGGAAACACAGACAGACAGCAGCAGCAGCAGCAGGAGGAGGTATGGAGGAGCAGTGTGAGTGTGGCAGCAGGTAGGCAGCGTGACATAATAGCCCTGGTACCTAGCGGTGATACCAGGGCTGTAAATAAACACAACAGGAGGTCCCAGACAGCGGTCGTGCAGCCCACATTGTGTCCAATACACAACTGGAACAACACAGTTTTCAACCCGGGCACCTCAGAAAAATTAAACCTTTTTTTTTTTTAATGGTTTGTTTGGTTTTGGTTTTGCAACCAATATAGCTATTGTTTGACGTAATAGCTGGTGGCAGAGTGGCAGCAGAAGAAGGTAATTCTGTGTACCCTGGCAGTGGGAAACACAGACAGACAGCAGAAGGGCAGTACACAGCAGCCCACTGTAGGTGTAAAATGTGTGGCTGCAGGCGACGTAATAGTCAAAGTGAACCAGGCTGGCTTAGTAAGCAGGAGCCAGGAGGTGGTAAAGGGTGGTAAGGCACATTAACGATGGTTCCGGCAGCCAGTTCATGTCCCCCTCTCGCCGACAACAGGGGCCAGGAACTCGCCTTCCACCCACGCCTGGTTCATCTTCAGAAACGTCAGTCTGTCCACAGACTTGTGAGACAGACGTGAGCGTTTCTCGGTGACCACGCCACCAGCTGCACTGAAGCAGCGCTCGGACAGCACGCTGGAAGGGGGGCAGGACAGCACTTCCAGGGCGTACTGCGCTAGCTCGCTCCAGATCTCCATGCGCTTGACCCAATACTCCATGGGATCAACAGGGGCATCGCTGTCAAGCCCGCTGTACGACCCCATGTAGTCAGCCACCATGCGGGTCAGGCGCTGGCTGTGACCGGAGGAGGATGCTGCTGCATGCATCTCCTCTCTAGTCACTGCTGCCGGAGCCTCTACAGTCCTGTAGAGCTCGTGGCTGAGAGACAGCAGGTCTGTGGGGCGCTTGCTGCTGCTGGATGCAGGCACCTGCTGCTGCCTCTGTGCTGGCTGCTGGACAGTGGGGGTGGAAGGCTGGGGGAAGGCTTCCTCCAAGCGCTCAACAAGGGCCTGCTGCAAGCTCCTTATTTGTTGCGCTGGGTCTCCTCCTGCAGGCGGCAGGAACTGGCTCAACTTCCCCTTGAGGCGTGGGTCCAACATCATGCTGATCCAGATGTCCTCCCTCTGCTTCATCTGGATCACCCTGGGGTCCTTGCGCAGGCACGCCAGCATGTGCGCTGCCATTGGGAAGAGGCGGGCCACGTGTGCTGGCACATTGATGGCAGTGCTGTCCTCATCCTCCTCCTCTGCCTCGTCAGCCTCATCCTCTCTCCACCCCCGCACCAACTCAGCTGCACTGTGCTGCTCCCCCTCATCAGCAGCCAGGTCAGGGACCTCCACCAAGTCCTCCTCCTCCTCCCCCTCAGAGGTGGACTGCGCAGCTGGTTGCCGCTCCTGCTGGTCCAAGGCTGCCGCTCCCTGTTCCAGCAAAGCATCGAGGGCCCTGTTCAGCAGAGAAACCAGGGGCACCCACTCGCAGACCATAGCATGGTCCCTGCTCACCATGTTTGTGGCCTGCAGGAAGGGAGCCAGCACAAAGCACACCTGCTGCATGTGCCTCCAGTCATCATCGGGGACGATGGACGGGATGTTGCTGGTCTTGTCCCTTCTCTGAGCTGCGGAAACAGTGGCCAGGGCAAGGTACTGGTTGACAGCGTGCCTCTGTTCAACCAGACGCTCCAACATCGCCAGGGTGGAGTTCCAGCGAGTCGGAACGTCAATGATCAGCCGATGGCGTGGCAGATCCAGCTCCTTTTGCACGTCTTCCAGGCTCGCACAGGCTGCAGCCGAGCGCCGGAAGTGACGCACAACATTCCTTGCCGTTTCCAGCAGTTCGCCCATCCCCTGGTAGGTGCGCAGGAACTTCTGCACCACCAGGTTCAGCACGTGGGCAAGACAGGGGATGTGGGTCAGGTTTCCCCTGTCTATGGCAGCAACCAGATTGGCCCCATTGTCGGACACCACCTCTCCGACTCTGAGGCCTCTGGGGGTCAGCCAAATCCTCTCCTGCTCCTGGAGTTTGGCCAACACGTGGGCTGCCGTCAGCTTGGTCTTGCCAAGGCTGACCAAGTGCAGCAGCGCTTGGCAGTGGCGGGCCTTCACGCTGCTGCTGAGGCGGGGGGTTTGGCCAGGTGTGGCGGAGGATGGCAGAGGATCGGAGGAACCCGCTGCAGTTCCCCTGAACCTGCGGGGTGGCACCACCCACTGTGTTGCTGCTGCTGCTGCTGTGCCCGCTGCTGCTCTCCCATCCTCACCCCCTTCCACCAAGCTGACCCAGTGGACAGTGAAGGACAGGTAGCGGCCTGTCCCGAAGCGGCTGCTCCAGGAGTCCATGGTGACGTGGACCCTTTCACCAACCGCGTGCTCCAGCCCTCGCTCCACATTGGCCATCACAAAGCGGTGCAGTGCAGGAATGGCCTTGCGGGCGAAGAAGTGTCTGCTGGGGAGCTGCCAGTCTGGGGCTGCGCAAGCAAGCAGCGCCCGCATGTCGCTCCCCTCCTGCACGAGCGTGTACGGCAGGAGTTGGGAGCACATGGCCCGTGCCAGCAAGCCGTTCAGCTGCCGCACGCGACGGCTGCTGGGAGGCAGAGCCCTAACCACCCCCTGGAAGGACTCGCTCAAAAGGCTCTGGCGTGGCCTTTTGCTGACACGGGAATCAGCAGACACAGCGGAGGAGGCCACTGAGGACTGGCTGCCAGAACAGGCCTCAGTGTCGGCGGCAGGAGTTGCAGAGGGGGGAGGAGCAGTGCGTTTCCGCACTCCTGCTGGTGCTGCTGGAGGAGCAGGAGGGCGGGTGGCTGCTGTTGCTGCTGCTGCTGCTGAAGGCTGTGCAGTGATGGGTGTGGTGCCACTGCCAGCACCAGATGCCTTCAGCCTCTGGAACTCCTCATGCTGGTGGAAATGTTTAGCCGCAAGGTGGTTGATGAGCGAGCTGGTGCTGAACTTTAAGGGGTCTGCACCTCTGCTCAACTTCCGCTGACAGTGGTTGCAAGTGGCGTACTTGCTGTACACAGTGGGCATGGTGAAAAAGCGCCAGATTGGTGACAGAAACATCCCCCTACGGCATGGAAGCGCTGCTGCCTGTCTCCCTGTGGTGGTTGGGGGGGGGGGCTTGGGTGCGGCTGGTGGTGGTACTGGCTGATGCTGCTGCTGCTGCTGCTGAGCCTGAGACACCAGCAGGCTGTGGGACGCTGCCAATGCTTGCAATGATGCGCCTCCTTGCAAGGCCCACAAGCGCATCCTCCTCCTCCTCCGAGCTGCTGAGGACGACATCCCCTGGAGGTGGTGGCACCCAGTCTCTGTCTGTCACCGGGTCATCACCATCATCCTCCCCCTCCTGAAACATGTCCTGCTGGGATGATGACCCCCCAAACTCCTCTCCTGATGCATGGATGGGCTGCTTGACTGTCGCCACAGTCTTGCTGTCCAATCCCTCATCCCCCAAAGTGCCCATCAGCATCTCCTCCTCAAAATCGCCAACAACAGCAGACAATTGACTCATCATGCCTGGGGTCAAAAGAGTGCTGAATGACAGGTCGGCGACTGACGGTGAACTGGCCTCCTCCCCAGACCCTGCTGGGCGGCTGCTGCGAACAGGGGTGGTGGTGGTGGTGGTGAGGGTGGAGGCCTCGGATGCAGAGCTGATGGCGGGCTGCTCATCCTCCGTCATGAGTTGCCCCACAGTGTCTGCATCCTTTTCCTCAATGGGACGTTTCCGACCCGGCTGGAGGAAAATCGGAGCAGGTGCTACACGCTGCTGCTGCTGTGTCTCTGCAGCGTGAGTTGCAGATGCTCCTGCTGGGCGGCGCCCAAGGCGTCCACGGCCAGTGGCTATGGGAGGAATGTTAGCCACTGACGCTGCTGCTGCTGCTGCTGCGGAACTGTGCATGGTGGCGCGCCCGCGGCCGCGGCTTGCCACAATGCTGCTCCCTCTCCTCCTGATTCCCTTGCTGCCCTTCCCCTTGCCCAAACCGCGCTGTCTGCCACTTCCAGACATCTTCAATGTTTTGGGCGTATAGACAAAAGTTTTTTAAAAGGGCGGGTGAAAAGTGGGGTACTTTAATGGAGTGGGTTGGTTGGTGAGGTGACTGAGTGAGTGTCCCCTAGTACAGTAAGTAAGTAGTAACAGTCAGGAAGTACAACTAGCAGTTACAATAATCAGTAGTAATCACAAGTAAATTTAGTGTGTGTACACTCAGACAGTGAGTGCACGCAGGCAGGAGCTAGTAGCCTATGAACACAGTGACTGAGTGTCCTAGACTCCTAGTACAGTAAGAGTAAGTAGTAACACCAGTAAGTAGAACTAACTAATTACAATAATCAATCAGCGATCAGAAGGAAATGGAGTGTGGGTGTGTGTACACTCAGACAGTGAGTGCACGCAGGCAGGAGCTAGTAGCCTATGAACACAGTGACTGAGTGTCCTAGACTCCTAGTACAGTAAGAGTAAGTAGTAACAGTAAGTAGAACTAACTAATTACAATAATCAATCAGCGATCAGAAGGAAATGGAGTGTGGGTGTGTGTACACTCAGACAGTGAGTGCACGCAGGCAGGAGCTAGTAGCCTATGAACACAGTGACTGAGTGTCCTAGACTCCTAGTACAGTAAGAGTAAGTAGTAACAGTAAGTAGAACTAACTAATTACAATAATCAATCAGCGATCAGAAGGAAATGGAGTGTGGGTGTGTGTACACTCAGACAGTGAGTGCACGCAGGCAGGAGCTAGTAGCCTATGAACACAGTGACTGAGTGTCCTAGACTCCTAGTACAGTAAGAGTAAGTAATAACAGTAAGTAGAACTAACTAATTACAATAATCAATCAGCGATCAGAAGGAAATGGAGTGTGGGTGTGTGTACACTCAGACAGTGAGTGCACGCAGGCAGGAGCTAGTAGCCTATGAACACAGTGACTGAGTGTCCTAGACTCCTAGTACAGTAAGAGTAAGTAGTAACAGTAAGTAGAACTAACTAATTACAATAATCAATCAGCGATCAGAAGGAAATGGAGTGTGGGTGTGTGTACACTCAGACAGTGAGTGCACGCAGGCAGGAGCTAGTAGCCTATGAACACAGTGACTGAGTGTCCTAGACTCCTAGTACAGTAAGAGTAAGTAGTAACAGTAAGTAGAACTAACTAATTACAATAATCAATCAGCGATCAGAAGGAAATGGAGTGTGGGTGTGTGTACACTCAGACAGTGAGTGCACGCACGCAGGAGCTAGTAGCCTTACCTATGAACACAGTGACTGAGTGTCCTAGACTCCTAGTACAGTAAGAGTAAGTAGTAACACCAGTAAGTAGAACTAACTAATTACAATAATCAATCAGCGATCAGAAGGAAATGGAGTGTGGGTGTGTGTACACTCAGACAGTGAGTGCACGCACGCAGGAGCTAGTAGCCTATGAACACAGTGACTGAGTGTCCTAGACTCCTAGTACAGTAAGAGTAAGTAATAACAGTAAGTAGAACTAACTAATTACAATAATCAATCAGCGATCAGAAGGAAATGGAGTGTGGGTGTGTGTACACTCAGACAGTGAGTGCACGCAGGCAGGAGCTAGTAGCCTATGAACACAGTGACTGAGTGTCCTAGACTCCTAGTACAGTAAGAGTAAGTAGTAACACCAGTAAGTAGAACTAACTAATTACAATAATCAATCAGCGATCAGAAGGAAATGGAGTGTGGGTGTGTGTACACTCAGACAGTGAGTGCACGCACGCAGAAGCTAGTAGCCTATGAACACAGTGACTGAGTGTCCTAGACTCCTAGTACAGTAAGAGTAAGTAGTAACACCAGTAAGTAGAACTAACTAATTACAATAATCAATCAGCGATCAGAAGGAAATGGAGTGTGGGTGTGTGTACACTCAGACAGTAAGTGCACGCACGCAGGAGCTAGTAGCCTATGAACACAGTGACTGAGTGTCCTAGACTCCTAGTACAGTAAGAGTAAGTAGTAACAGTAAGTAGAACTAACTAATTACAATAATCAATCAGCGATCAGAAGGAAATGGAGTGTGGGTGTGTGTACACTCAGACAGTGAGTGCACGCACGCAGGAGCTAGTAGCCTTACCTATGAACACAGTGACTGAGTGTCCTAGACTCCTAGTACAGTAAGAGTAAGTAGTAACACCAGTAAGTAGAACTAACTAATTACAATAATCAATCAGCGATCAGAAGGAAATGGAGTGTGGGTGTGTGTACACTCAGACAGTGAGTGCACGCACGCAGGAGCTAGTAGCCTATGAATACAGTGACTGAGTGTCCTAGACTCCTAGTACAGTAAGAGTAAGTAATAACAGTAAGTAGAACTAACTAATTACAATAATCAATCAGCGATCAGAAGGAAATGGAGTGTGGGTGTGTGTACACTCAGACAGTGAGTGCACGCAGGCAGGAGCTAGTAGCCTATGAACACAGTGACTGAGTGTCCTAGACTCCTAGTACAGTAAGAGTAAGTAGTAACACCAGTAAGTAGAACTAACTAATTACAATAATCAATCAGCGATCAGAAGGAAATGGAGTGTGGGTGTGTGTACACTCAGACAGTGAGTGCACGCACGCAGAAGCTAGTAGCCTATGAACACAGTGACTGAGTGTCCTAGACTCCTAGTACAGTAAGAGTAAGTAGTAACACCAGTAAGTAGAACTAACTAATTACAATAATCAATCAGCGATCAGAAGGAAATGGAGTGTGGGTGTGTGTACACTCAGACAGTAAGTGCACGCACGCAGGAGCTAGTAGCCTATGAACACAGTGACTGAGTGTCCTAGACTCCTAGTACAGTAAGAGTAAGTAATAACAGTAAGTAGAACTAACTAATTACAATAATCAATCAGCGATCAGAAGGAAATGGAGTGTGGGTGTGTGTACACTCAGACAGTAAGTGCACGCACGCAGGAGCTAGTAGCCTATGAACACAGTGACTGAGTGTCCTAGACTCCTAGTACAGTAAGAGTAAGTAATAACAGTAAGTAGAACTAACTAATTACAATAATCAATCAGCGATCAGAAGGAAATGGAGTGTGGGTGTGTGTACACTCAGACAGTGAGTGCACGCACGCAGGAGCTAGTTGCCTATGAACACAGTGACTGAGTGTCCTAGACTCCTAGTACAGTAAGAGTAAGTAATAACAGTAAGTAGAACTAACTAATTACAATAATCAATCAGCGATCAGAAGGAAATAGAGTGTGTGTTGTGTGTGTACACTCAGACAGTGAGTGCGCACACGCAGGAGCTAGTAGCCTATATGAACAGTGACAGTGAGTGTCCCTACGGGTACAGTAAGAGTAAGTAGTAAGTAAGTACAACTAACAATAATCAATCAGTAATCAGAAGGAAATAGAGTGTGTGTACACACAGACAGTGAGTGAGTGCACACACGCAGGAGCTAGCTAGTAGCCTATAAACAGTGACAGTCAGTGAGTGTCCTACTCCTAGTACAGTATAACTACAATACTATTAGTAAAGGACAGCAGAAATACTGGTATAGATGAGAGAAATAAACAGAGGACAGCTGCCCACAGAGGCAAGGCCCCCCTGAGGCCTAAACCTGTAAGCTTGCAGCAGCTGCCTGCAGTTCTCTAATGTAACACACAAGCTACTAACTAAAATACAATGTCTATCTAACTAACAACAATATAGGTGTATATGGCAGGTGTAGGTGAGCAAAAACGCTAGGTAAATGACCACAATAGAGCACTTGCTAAGCCAAAGCACAAAGGAGCAACTCTCTCTCTGTACAAGTCTCAGGCAAGCATGGAAAAACCTAAAATGGCGGCCGCTATTTATAGGGTAGGGGCTGGCCAGGGTCCCCCTCTGTGATTGGCTGCCGTCAGAGGGCCTGGGAGCCCTCTAATTGGCTCTAAGGACATCAATCTGGGCTATGACGCTATTCGAGCTCGGTACCGAGCTCGAATAGCGCCGGGTTGCTCGAATAGCTCGAATAGTGAATGGGCTATTCGAGTGTACTCGGATAGCCCATTCGAATAGCTCCAGCTATTCGGAGCTCGAATACCGAGCTCGAATCGCTGAAAAGGAGCTCGAATATTCGAGCTACTCGAATATTCGAGCTCTGCTGAGCACCACTACTAGCTTACTTCCTATAACCCAACCCGCAGCTTGCTACCAGCAACTCAACCCACAACTTACTACTTCCTTACTAGCTTACTACCTGCAACCCAACCAGCAGCTTACTACTACCTTACTACCTGCAACCCACTGCGCAGCTTACTACTACCTTAGTAGCTTACTACCTGGAACCCAACCAGCAGCTTACTACTACCTTACTAGCTTACTACCTGCAACCCAACCCGCAGCTTACTACTACCTTACTGGCTTACTACCTGCAACCCAACCAGCAGCTTACTACTACCTTAAAGGCTTACTACCTGCAACCAAACCCGCAGCATACTACTACCTTACTAGCTTACTACCTGCAACCCAACCCGCAGCTTACTACTACCTTACTAGCTTACTACCTGCAACCCAACCCGCAGCTTTCTACTACCTTACTAGATTACTACCAGCAACCCAACCCGCAGCTTACTACTACCTTACTAGCTTACTACCTGCAACCCAACCTGCAGCTTACTACTACCTTACTACCAGCAACCCAACCCACAGCTTACTAGCTTGCTTCCAGCAACCCAACCCGCAGCTTACTACTACCTTACTAGCTTACTACCTGCAACCCAACCCGCAGCTTACTACTACCTTACTAGCTTACTCCCAGCAACCTAACCCGCAGCTTACTACTACCTTACTAGCTTACTACCAGCAACCCAACCCGCAGCTTACTAGCTTACTACCTGCAACCCAACCCGCAACTTACTACTACCTTACTAGCTTACTACCTGCAACCCAACCCGCAGCTTACTACTACCTTACTAGCTTACTACCAGCAACCCAACCCGCAGCTTACTACTACCTTACTAGCTTACTACCTGCAACCCAACCCGCAGCTTACTACTACCGAACTAGCTTACTACCTGCAACCCAACCTGCAGCTTACTACTACCTTACTACCTGCAACCCAACCCGCAGCTTACTACTACCTTACTAGCTTACTACCTGCAACCCAACCCGCAGCTTACTACTACCTTACTAGCTAACTACCTGCAACCCAACCCGCAGTTTACTACTACCTTACTGGCTTACTACCTGCAACCCAACCCGCAGCTTACTACTACCTTACTACCTGCAACCCAACCCGAGCTTACTACTACCTTACTAGCTTACTACCTGCAACCCAACCCGCAGCTTACTACTACCTTACTAGCTTACTACCTGCAACCCAACCTGCAGCTTACTACTACCTTACTAGCTTACTACCTGCAACCCAACCAGCAGCTTACTACTACCTTACTAGCTTACTACCTGCAACCCAACCCGCAGCTTACTACTACCTTACTAGCTTACTAACTGCAACCTAACCCGCAGCTTACTACTACCTTACTAGCTTACTACCTGCAACCCAACCCACAGCTTCCTAGCTTACTTCCAGCAACCCAACCCACAGCTTACCACTACCTTACTAGCTTACTACCAGCAACACAACCCGCAGCTTAGTACTACCTTACTAGCTTACTACCTACAACCCAACCCGCAGCTTACTACTACCTTACTAGCTTACTACCAGCAACATAACCCGCAGCTTGCTACCAGCAACCTAACCCGCAGCTTACTACTACCTTACTAGCTTACTACCTGCAACCCAGCCAGCAGCTCACTACCAGCAACTCAACCCACAGCTTACTACTACCTTACTAGCTTACTCTCTGCAACCCAACCCACAGCTTACTACTACCTTACTAGATTACTACCAGCAACCCAACTCGCAGCTTACTACTACCTTACTGCCTACAACTCAACCCGCAGCTTGCTACTTCCTTACTAGCTTACTACCTGCAACCCAACCAGCAGCTTACTACTACCTTACTAGCTTACTACCTGCAACTCAACCTGCAGCTTACCACTACCACCTTACTAGCTTACTACCTGCAACCCAACCCGCAGCTTACTACTACCTTACTAGCTTACTACCAGCAACCCAACCCGCAGCTTACTACCTGCAACCCAACCCGCAGCTTAGTACTACCTTACTAGCTTACTACCTGCAACCCAACCCGCAGCTTACTACTACCTTACTAGCTTACTACCAGCAACCCAACCCGTAGCTTACTAGCTTACTACCTGCAACCCAACCCACAGCTTACTACTACCTTACTACCTGCAACCCAACCCGCAGCTTACTACTACCTTACTAGCTTACTACCTGCAACCCAACCCGCAGCTTACTAGCTTACTACCTGCAACCCAACCCGCAGCTTACTACTACCTTACTAGCTTACTACCTGCAACCCAACCCGCAGCTTATACTACCTTACTAGCTTACTACCTGCAACCCAACCCGCAGCTTACTAGCTTACTACCTGCAACCCAACCCGCAGCTTACTACTACCTTACTAGCTTACTACCTGCAACGCAACCCGCAGCTTACTACAACCTTACTAGCTTACTACCTGCAACCCAACCCGCAGCTTACTAGCTTACTACCTGCAACCCAACCCACAGCTTACCACTACCTTACCAGCTTACTACCTGCAACCCAACCCGCAGCTTGCTAACAGCCACTTAACCTGCAGCTTACTACTACCTTAATAGCTTACTACCTGTAACCCAACCCGCAGCTCACTACTAGCAATTCAACCCGCAGCTTACTACTACCTTACTAGCTTACTATCTGCAACCCAACCCGCAGCTTACTACTACCTTACTAGCTTACTACCTGCAACCCAACCCGCAGCTTACTACTACCTTACTAGCTTACTACCTGCAACCCAACCCGCAGCTTACTACTACCTTACTAGCTTACTACCAGCAACCCAACCCGCAGCTTACTACTACCTTACTGCCTACAACTCAACCCGCAGCTTGCTACTTCCTTACTAGCTTACTACCTGCAACCCAACCAGCAGCTTACTACTACCTTACTAGCTCACTAACTGCAACTCAACCTGCAGCTTACTACTACCACCTTACTAGCTTACTACCTGCAACCCAACCCGCAGCTTACTACTACCTTACTAGCTTACTACCTGCAACCCAACCCGCAGCTTACCACTACCTTACTAGCTTACTACCTGCAACGCAACCCGCAGCTTACTACAACCTTACTAGCTTACTACCTGCAACCCAACCCACAGCTTACCACTACCTTACCAGCTTACTACCTGCAACCCAACCCGCAGCTTGCTAACAGCAACTTCACCTGCAGCTTACTACTACCTTAATAGCTTACTACCTGCAACCCAACCCGCAGCTCACTAATAGCAATTCAACCCGCAGCTTACTACTACCTTACTAGCTTGCTGTCTGCAACCCAACCCGCAGCTTACTACTACCTTACTAGCTTACTACCTGCAACCCAACCCGCAGCTTACTACTACCTTACTACCTGCAACCCAACTCACAGCTTTCTACTACCATACTAGCTTACTACCTGCAACCCAACTCACAGCTTACTACTACCTTACTAGATTACTACCAGCAACCCAGCCTGCAGCTTACCACTACCTTACTACCTTACTACCGGCAACCCAACCCGCAGCTTACTACTACCTTACTAGCTTACTACCTGCAACCCAACCGCACCTTACTACTACCTTACTACCTTACTACCTGCAACTCAACCCGCAGCTTATTACTACCTTAGTACCTTACTACCTGCAACCCAACCCGCAGCTTACTACTAGCTTACTACCAGCAACTCAACCTGCAGCTTACCACTACCTTACTACCTTACTACCTGCAACCCAACCCGCAGCTTACTACTACCTTACTACCTTACTACCTGCAACCTAACCCGCAGCTTACTACTACCTTACTAGCTTACTACCTGCAACCCAACCCGCAGCTTTCTACTACCTTACTAGCTTACTACCTGCAACCTAACCCGCAGCTTACTACTACCTTACTAGCTTACTACCTGCAACCTAACCCGCAGCTTACTACTACCTTACTAGCTTACTACCAGCAACCCAACCCGCAGCTTACTACTACCTTACTAGCTTACTACCTGCAACCCAACCCGCAGCTTACTATTACCTTACTAGCTTACTACCTGCAACCCAACCCGCAGTTAACTACTACCTTACTAGCTTACTACCTGCAACCCAACCCGCAGCTTACTACTACCTTACTAGTTTACTACCTGCAACCTAACCCGCAGCTTACTACTACCTTACTAGCTTACTACCAGCAACCCAACCCGCAGCTTACTACTACCTTACTAGCTTACTACCTGCAACCCAACCCGCAGCTTACTACTACCTTACTAGCTTACTACCTGCAACCCAACCCGCAGCTTACTACTACCTTACTAGCTTACTACCTGCAACCCAACCCGCAGCTTACTACTACCTTACTAGCTTACTACCAGCAACCCAACCCGCAGCTTACTACTACCTTACTAGCTTACTACCTGCAACCCAACCCGAAGCTTACTAGCTTACTGCCAGCAACTCAACCCGCAGCTTACTACTACCTTACTAGCTTACTACCTGCAACCCAACCCGCAGCTTACTACTACCTTACTAGCTTACTACCAGCAACCCAACCCGCAGCTTACTAGCTTACTACCTGCAACTCAACCCGCAGCTTACTACTACCTTACTAGCTTACTACCTGCAACCCAACCCGCAGCTTACTACCACCTTACTAGCTTACTGCCTACAACCCAACCCGCAGCTTACTACTACCTTACTAGCTTACTACCAGCAACCCAACCCGCAGCTTACTAGCTTACTACCTGCAACTCAACCCGCAGCTTACTACTACCTTACTAGCTTACTACCAGCAACCCAACCCGCAGCTTACTACTACTTTACTAGCTTACTACCTGCAACCCGAAGCTTACTAGCTTACTGCCAGCAACTCAACCCGCAGCTTACTACTACCTTACTAGCTTACTACCTGCAACCCAACCCGCAGCTTACTACTACCTTACTAGCTTACTACCAGCAACCCAACCCGCAGCTTACTAGCGTACTACCTGCAACTCAACCCACAGCTTACTACTACCTTACTAGCTTACTACCTGCAACCTAACCCGCAGCTTACTACCACCTTACTAACTTACTGCCTACAACCCAACCCGCAGCTTACTACTACCTTACTAGCTTACTACCAGCAACCCAACCCGCAGCTTACTAGCTTACTACCTGCAACTCAACCCGCAGCTTACTACTACCTTACCAGCTTACTACCAGCAACCCAACCAGCAGCTTACTACCACCTTACTAGCTTACTACCTGCAACCCAACCCGCAGCTTACTACTACCTTACTAGCTTACTACCAGCAACCCAACCTGCAGCTTACTACTACCTTACTACCTGCAACCCAACCCGCAGCTTACTACTACCTTACTAGCTTACTACCTGCAACCCAACCCGCAGCTTACTACTACCTTACTAGCTTACTACCTGCAACCCAACCCGCAGCTTACTACTACCTTACTAGCTTACTACCTGCAACCCAACCTGCAGCTTACTACTACCTTACTAGCTTACTACCTGCAACGCAACCCGCAGCTTACTACTACCTTACTAGCTTACTGCCTGCAACCCAACCCGCAGCTTACTACTACCTTACTAGCTTACTACCTGCAACCCAACCTGCAGCTTACTACTACCTTACTAGCTTACTACCTACAACTCAACCCGCAGCTTACTACTACCTTACTAGCTTACTACCTACAACTCAACCCGCAGCTTACTACTACCTTACTAGCTTACTACCTGCAACCCAACCTGCAGCTTACTACTACCTTACTAGCTTACTACCTGCAACGCAACCCGCAGCTTACTACTACCTTACTAGCTTACTGCCTGCAACCCAACCCGCAGCTTACTACTACCTTACTAGCTTACTACCTGCAACCCAACCTGCAGCTTACTACTACCTTACTAGCTTACTACCTGCAACGCAACCCGCAGCTTACTACTACCTTACTAGCTTACTACCTGCAACGCAACCCGCAGCTTACTACTACCTTACTAGCTTACTACCTGCAACCCAACCTGCAGCTTACTACTACCTTACTAGCTTACTACCTACAACTCAACCCGCAGCTTACTACTACCTTACTAGCTTACTACCTGCAACCCAACCCGCAGCTTACTACCACCTTACTAGCTTACTGCCTGCAACCCAACCCGCAGCTTACCACTACCTTACTAGCTTACTACCAGCAACCCAACCCGCAGCTTACTACTACCTTACTAGCTTACTACCTGCAACCCAACCCGCAGCTTACTACTACCTTACTAGCTTACTACCTGCAACCTAACCCGCAGCTTACTACTACCTTACTAGCTTACTACCTGCAACCCAACCCACAGCTTACTACTACCTTACTAGCTTACTGCCTGCAACCCAACCCGCAGCTTACTACTACCTTACTAGCTTACTACCTGCAACCCAACCTGCAGCTTACTACTTCCTTACTAGCTTACTACCTACAACTCAACCCGCAGCTTACTACTACCTTACTAGCTTACTACCTGCAACCCAACCCGCAGCTTACTACCACCTTACTAGCTTACTGCCTGCAACCCAACCCGCAGCTTACTACTACCTTACTAGCTTACTACCTGCAACCCAACCCGCAGCTTACTACCACCTTACTAGCTTACTACCAGCAACCCAACCCGCAGCTTACTACTACCTTACTAGCTTACTACCTGCAACCCAACCCGCAGCTTACTACTACCTTACTAGCTTACTACCTGCAACCCAACCCGCAGCTTACTACTACCTTACTAGCTTACTACCTGCAACCTAACCCGCAGCTTACCACTACCTTACTAGCTTACTACCAGCAACCCAACCCGCAGCTTACTACTACCTTACTAGCTTACTACCTGCAACCCAACCGCACCTTACTACTACCTTACTAGCTTACTACCTGCAACGCAACCCGCAGCTTACTACCACCTTACTAGCTTACTACCAGCAACCCAACCCGCAGCTTACTACTACCTTACTAGCTTACTACCTGCAACCCAACCCGCAGCTTACTACTACCTTACTAGCTTACTACCTGCAACCCAACCCGCAGCTTACTACTACCTTACTAGCTTACTACCTGCAACCTAACCCGCAGCTTACCACTACCTTACTAGCTTACTACCAGCAACCCAACCCGCAGCTTACTACTACCTTACTAGCTTACTACCTGCAACCCAACCGCACCTTAGTACTACCTTACTAGCTTACTACCAGCAACCCAACCCGCAGCTTACTACTACCTTATTACTAGCTTACTGCCTGAAACCCAACCCGCACACCCGCAGCTCTCTACCTGCTCGATCTCTTCTCAGATGAGCGAGAAGCCAAAATGCAAAAACAACCTCAGTTTATAATCCTCAATATCAGAATTAAACAAAGATAAATACTATATCTCTGTGTAATAATCATAAAATAAAGCAAATAAAGATAAGAAACAAGAGTTATCTAATGTGTTACTGTGCCATCTAGTGGACAAAATACAAACATGCAATAAGAAACAGATATGGGCACAGTACGCGGGATTTTGGCTACTCTGTGAGTGGGAATACCCATAATGCACCACATAGGGACAGCGCCGGTATAAATATGCAAATCCCTAATTTGCATGGAGGTGAAAATGCAGATTCCTTCTAGGAGAGGAGGATGGTGTTTTTCCCTTCCGTCCTCTGCAATGATTGGGGCAGATTCTCCATGAGATGACTGCAGGCTGTGTGCTCTGCTTCTCCATCACAATTCTGCTGAATATCAGTGTAAAGTACAGGACATATTTAACAGGCCAATAGCAATCCTCCCTGACTGCATCTGTCTTCTGCCAGCAGCTGCCACCCTCCCTCCCCCCACCTGGCACCCCTAGCACCCTACAACAGCACCCCGGGCACCTCCCGCTAGCACCCCAGACACCCGCCAGCCCCGTCGCACATGCCACTCTGCCGACGCCCACACTCACTGCTGACACGCCTCCTCTGAACTACTGGGGAAGCCCGGGAAAAGCATGTATGAATTTGTCACCGGGGTTTTCTATGTGTTATCGCCCTAACCAATGGGATCCATTAAAACGTAGGTTAGTGTAATTACTAATGGAGTCCCTACATTTTAAAGGACACCTGAAGTGATAGGGATATGGAGGCTGCCTTATTTATTTTCTTATAAGCAATACCAGTTGCCTGGCTGTCCTGCTGATCCTCTGCCTCTAATACTATTAGCCACAGCCTCTGAACAAGCATGCAGCAGATCAGGTGTTTGTCAGATCTGACAAGATTAGCTGCATGTTTGTTTTAGGTGTGTGATTCAGACACTACAGCAGCCAAATAGACCAGCAGGGCTACCAGGCAACTGGTATTATTTAAAAGGAAATACATATGGCAGCCTCCATAGTCTTCTTACTTCAGTTGTCCTTTAAGGACTTTTTTTTTGCTTTTTCCAGGGTTACTCTGTAGTTTAGAGGAGGCTAGTCGGCAGAGAGCGCGGGTTTAGGCGCTGCGGTGTGGGTGTGGGAGGTGCTATGGGTGTTGGCGGGGAAAGGTGCTGGGGGTGCTGTGGGTGCCAAGGGGGGAGGGTGGGTGTCGTGGGTGCTGGTGTAGGGTGCTATGAATGTCAGTGGGGGGAGGGCGGTGGGTGCTGGCAGCAGTGAGTGCGGGTATTGACGCTGCAGTGTGAGGGACCGGAAGGTGTTGGGGGTGCTATGGGTGCCGGCGGGGGAAGGTGCTGGGGGTGATGTGCATGCCAGGGAAGGGTGGGTGTCGTGGGTGCTGGTGTAGGGTGCTATGAATGTCAGTGGGGGGAGGGCGGTGGGTGCTGGCAGCAGTGAGTGCGGGTATTGACGCTGCAGTGTGAGGGACCGGAAGGTGTTGGGGGTGCTATGGATGCCGGCGGGGGAAGGTGTGAGGGGTGCTGTGAGTGCTGGGGAAGGGTGGGTGTCGTGGGTGCTGGTGTAGGGTGCTATGAATGTCAGTGGGGGGAGGGCGGTGGGTGCTGGCAGCAGTGAGTGCGGGTATTGACGCTGCAGTGTGAGGGACCGGAAGGTGTTGGGGGTGCTATGGGTGCCGGCGGGGGAAGGTGCTGGGGGTGATGTGCATGCCAGGGAAGGGTGGGTGTCATGTGTGCTGGTGTAGGGTGATATGAATGTCAGTGGGGGGAGGGCGGTGGGTGCTGGCAGCAGTGAGTGCGGGTATTGTCGCTGCAGTGTGAGGGACCGGAAGGTGTTGGGGGTGCTATGGATGCCGGCGGGGGAAGGTGTGAGGGGTGCTGTGAGTGCTGGGGAAGGGTGGGTGTCGTGGGTGCTGGTGTAGGGTGCTATGAATGTCAGTGGGGGGAGGGCGGTGGGTGCTGGCAGCAGTGAGTGCGGGTATTGACGCTGCAGTGTGAGGGACCGGAAGGTGTTGGGGGTGCTATGGGTGCCGGCGGGGGAAGGTGCTGGGGGTGATGTGCATGCCAGGGAAGGGTGGGTGTCATGTGTGCTGGTGTAGGGTGATATGAATGTCAGTGGGGGGAGGGCGGTGGGTGCTGGCAGCAGTGAGTGCGGGTATTGTCGCTGCAGTGTGAGGGACCGGAAGGTGTTGGGGGTGCTATGGATGCCGGCGGGGGAAGGTGTGAGGGGTGCTGTGAGTGCTGGGGAAGGGTGGGTGTCGTGGGTGCTGGTGTAGGGTGCTATGAATGTCAGTGGGGGGAGGGCGGTGGGTGCTGGCAGCAGTGAGTGCGGGTATTGACGCTGCAGTGTGAGGGACCGGAAGGTGTTGGGGGTGCTATGGATGCCGGCGGGGGAAGGTGTGAGGGGTGCTGTGAGTGCTGGGGAAGGGTGGGTGTCGTGGGTGCTGGTGTAGGGTGCTATGAATGTCAGTGGGGGGAGGGCGGTGGGTGCTGGCAGCAGTGAGTGCGGGTATTGACGCTGCAGTGTGAGGGACCGGAAGGTGTTGGGGGTGCTATGGGTGCCGGCGGGGGAAGGTGCTGGGGGTGATGTGCATGCCAGGGAAGGGTGGGTGTCATGTGTGCTGGTGTAGGGTGATATGAATGTCAGTGGGGAGAGGGCGGAGGGTGCTGGCAGCAGTCACACAGAGCTGCGGAGCATTCCCATTGGTCTGTTACATTTTCGTGTAGTGATTGTTGGCGGTGGGAAGTGACGTGTGGAGGGGATCTTCTTGAATCAATACATCGAGAAGGTATTGGTGAGGGACCATTCTAGAGGATCTTGGCGTGGGATCATTAATTAAAGGTAAATATTCATGGTTTTAATTACAAATATTCAAATACTCATTCGCTGTGGCATTTTTATTTCAGTTTTAACTCTTTGTGGAAATGGGTAATGAATACGTTAGTACCCCCATACTCATCTCTCTTGGGGGCGGGATCTGGGGGTCCCTCCTCCACTGGTGGTCTGGGAGAGCCCCTTGTCCATGGATTTCACAAGGCTTTTGGGGGAGGGGGAGTGGGGGGGGGCTTTGCCGGGGTCTCATGATTTACGGGCGAGCGGGCGAGTTACTGCCGCTGACATCTGATCCCTGCTGCTCTGAGATAAAGCTTTACATTAAGCAATATAAATGATAAAACAGGTACTCTTTAACCACCGGCGTATCAATAGGGGATGTGACTCCTGCCCCTGCGGGGGGGCCCACCTAGGGGCCACTCAGGGACTTTTTGGGGGGCAGGAGGGGTCGCAACATAAGAGGAGCCCGCAGATCGTTGCGGAGGGGGGACATTCCCCCCCCACCCTCACCTCGGGCTCTCCTCTCAGCGGCTCGATTGATAAGACACATTGCCCCGTGTAGACGGGGCTTTTAACAACCTCTGAGGCCGTCACAGAGCAGCTGTATTTGTACTGACGTTAGATTACACACAGGTGCACTCTATTTAGTCATTAGCACCCATCAGGCAATGTCTATGGGCAACTGACTGCACTCAGACCAAAGGGGGCCGAATAATTACGCACACCCCACTTTGCAGTTATTTATTTGTAAAAAATGTTTGGAATCATGTATGATTTTCGTTCCACTTCTCACGTGTACACCACTTTGTGTTGGTCTTTCACGTGGAATTCCAATAAAATTGATTCATGTTTGTGGCAGTAATATGACAAAATGTGGAAAACTTCAAGGGGGCCGAATACTTTTGCAAGCCACTGTAGGTAGCTCAACTAGAATCTTAGTAAAAAATAGCTACTATTAATAGATTTTTGAATATCAGGTACTTATAACTATTCTAATTCTCTCAACGAAACTTATTGACAAATCTCATAGTTAAAATGTGTTTACAATAACATCCCAACATTTCAGATTTGCACTCAATGTTGAACCCAATTTGTAAATTAAATTGAAGTGTTGATTAAAACGTGTATTTGAAATAGTTCATAATATTGTACGTCAAATTATTCCAAACTGTACCATTTAACTCTCTGCATATACTATAAATGTAAAAATCTTTCAAAAAAAAAAAAGGTTACGTTTAAAAAAAAAAATTATATAAACAACAATATAAAAATGCTTTGCTAATTATGGTGGCCTGGGAGTCTGTAAGACCAGTTCAAAATATATACCTTGAAATAAATGTATATTGAACTGTAACTGTCCGTCAATAGAAGACTAGATGAAATAGTCCTGGGTGCAGAAAGCCTATCCTGGGTTATTGCCGGTCCATCCAATATATAAAACAAAAGGCTGCGCTGTCACGGACTTCACATTCACGATTGCTATACAATCAATGAAATGACCCCCCCTTCAGGTGACCACTCACTGGATAAGGCGCGCACTCTATGCCCCTTGTCACCCCCTACCCCCCAACCCCGCCCCTCTGGCAATCTCATCCTCAAAGCGATGTATAAGTCAGTTTAATAAAAATCTGCATTAAAATCAGCAATAAAACAGCTGGCAGGTATACAAGTGTGCTGCAGGAGGGAGTCAGCTCCCGGGCTGCTGCTGTCACTCGCCGCTAATAGCACTACCGCTGTATTGTGTTTCGTCTATCCCGCCGCTAACACGCTGGAACACCCCACGTGCGCCTGCGCCCTACATCACTCTGAGGTTCCAACCTACGCGTTTCGCTGCACGCAACTCCTCAGGGGCTACGCAGAGTGTCGCAGAGACATGAATTCATCGCTTGTAGCGCGCTCAAGCTGCCAGTCGGGATGTGACTCCTCCTTCACAAATGCTGACATCACAGAGTTTATAGGCAGGCTGAATTGGTCAGGTGCCCAAATAATAAAATAAAAAGAAGTATGCTTTAATAAGGTTTAATATAAAAAAGAAAAAAAAGAAAAAAAGAAAAGAAAAAAATATATTAACAGTTAAGAAAAATATTAAATGCAAGCCATCATTACACATTATTAACCACTTCACAACTGAGGGGTTTTACCCTTTGAGCACCAGAGCAATTTTTACCTTTCAGCGCTCCTTCCATTCATTCGTCTATAACCTTATCATTAATTATCGCAATAAAATGAACTATATCTTGTTTTTTTCGGCACCAATTAGGCTTTCTTTAGGTGGGACATTATGCCAAGAATTATTTTATTCTAAATGTGTTTTAATGGGAAAATAGGAAAACATTTGGAAAAAAAAAAACATTATTTTTCAGTTTTTGGCCATTATAGTTTTTAAATAATGCATGCTACTGTAATTAAAATCCACGAAATGTATTTGCCCATTTGTCCCGGTTATTACACCGTTTAAATTATGTCCCTATCACAATGTTTGGCGACAATATTTTATTTGGAAATAAAGGTGCATTTTTTTCAGTTTTGCGTCCATCCCTAATTACAAGCCCATAGTTTATAACGTAACAGTGTTATACCCTCTTGATATAAATATTTAAAGATTTCAGTCCCTAAGGTAACTATTTATGTATTTTTTTATTGTAATTTTTTGTTTTTTTGTTTTTTTTATTACAAAAAAAAAAAAAAAGTTAACAATTGTGGAGTGTGGGAGTTAATGAGTTAATTTTACATTTAAAAGTAATGTATTTGTATGTGAAAAATGTTTTGGGTGTAGTATTACTTTTTAGCCACATTATTTTTGTATGGGCCCTGCAAGCGTCGGAAGTACGCTTGCAGGAAGTTCAGGGAGGCTGGGAAACGGAGTTTTTTTTCCACAATGATCGCGCTGCTTCTATGAGAAGCAGCAGATCATTGCGGGGGACAAAGGTCAACAAACGGGAATGTATTTTCCCGTTCATTTATCTCCGGAAGAGTGGGCGGCAGCGTGCACAATCGCGGGAGCGTGCGCAGTGGCGGGGGGTTCATATATCTACGCTCCGGGCGGGGAACTCAAGTCCAGAGGAGCGTAGATATACTGTACCCGGGTGGCGAAGTGGTTAAATAATCATGAGTGTGCTGTGTAGTCTCATACAATTTTTCTGCATCACAGCACCACCTAGTGCAAATTACAGGAACTGCATTACAAGTTAATTGTTAAAGGACAACTGTAGAGAGAAGCATATGGAGGCTGCCATATTTATTTCCTTTTAAACAATACGGGCTGGTGCACACCAGTGCGGTTCTGAAGCGTTTTTTAAAACACTTGCAGGGGGAAACCACTTGGCTAATGAAAGTGAATGGGCTGGTGCACACCAGAGCGGCTCGGTTTTCCATAAATGCAAACTCGGGGGCTGCAGCATTTTGTAGATTTCTGAGGCATTTCTGCCTCAATGTTATAGTATAGGAAAGTGGAAAACCGCTCTGAAAAGCACTAGATCAGAGCGGTTTTCCAGACGTTTTTGTTACAGCAGCTGTTCAGTAACCATACCTCCCAACTTTTTGAGATGACAAAAAAGGACACTTAAGCCGCGCCCATGCCACACCCTGGTCACGCCCCACCATGCCCCTAGTCACGTGTACCATCAAGATTTCATAAGAAAAATATGTTGTATTATAATTCAAACCACACTGGTCTTCATTTTCCTTTATAGTAACATTTTAAAATTAGTAGTAATATATCAATTTAAAGGATGGAAATAAAGTTTAGAGTCAATCAAACACATTTTTAGTAGAGAAATATATATATTTACATAGAAAGAGGGACAAAGTCCTGAAAGAGGGATAAATGAGGAGGAAAGAGGGACAGGGCTCCGAAAGAGGGACAGTTGGGAGCTATGCAGTAACAGCTTTTACTGTAACAATATATGACATCTGCTACACAAAAACACTCCCAAAAAACGCTAGGCATGTTTAGAAAAATCACTCGGCACATGCCTAGAATCGCTCTGAAATCTGCTTCCCAAACCTCTAGCATTTTGAGGATCTGCCAGAGGTTTTTGGTGTGCACTGGGCCTACCAGTTGCTTGACAGTCCTGCCGATCTATTTGGCTGCAGTAGTGTCTGAATAACACCAGAAACAAGCATGCAGCTAGTCTTGTCAGATCTGACAATAATGTCAGAAGCACCTGATCTGCTGCATGCTTGTTCTGGAGTTTGGGCTAAAAGTATTTGAGGCAGAGGATCAGCAGGACAGCCAGGCAACTGGTACTGCTTAAAAGAAAATAAATATGGCTGCCTCCGTATACCTCTTACTTCAAGTGTCCTTTAAGAATTGCTAAGAAAACTGTTCAAATCTATTTCAATGTTATGCCTAGTACACACCATACAATTTTCTGTTAGATTGTCTGTTAGATTTTCTGGCATTAGATTATTTTCCGGAAAGTACTGGTGGAGACTGGTCATTATCCCTGGTGCATTGTCTTCTGGTGATCTCCTGCTGAGTAGAACAATGCCTAATTGCTCGGCAGATAGATGGTAAGATAGATACATTTCCAACATGTTGGAAATTATCTATCTGGCAGGTAAATCTAACAGAAAATCTTACAGGAAATTGTATGGTGTGTACCAGGCATTAAGCCCTGCAGGTTCAAGGGTTTCAAAGTCATAAATGCACCTGATCTCAAACATAGAAATCATAAGGCATCATGGGCCTGACAAATCCGGCCCTGACAGAATTTTTTCCACAATGATCGCGCTGCTTCTATGAGGGCCGGATTTGTACTTTTTCCCACCCAAGGCCACTATCACCAGCCGCCCCCTGACAACAGTAAACCCCCCACCACACACACACTTTTATTCATCCCAGTAATCAATGTATTATTATTACAATGCAATTTTACTCAATGATCAACCTTTCGATTTACTGTATTGGACAGTGCTTGTGGTGCCAATCAGCTTCAAACAACCATGACGATTGTCCATTGTTTTATCAACCTGTTTTGTGGATCGATTACATCTGAAATGAACGGAATGATTATCGTTTGTATTTCATTTATGAGCCAAACTGATGCTTTCCCCTCTGATAGGTTGGAGCTGGGTGGAGGGCGGAGCTGATAGGTTGGAGCTGGGTGGAGGGCGGAGCTGATAGGTTGGAGCTGGGTGGAGGGCGGAGCTGATAGGTTGGAGCTGGGTGGAGGGCGGAGCTGATAGGTTGGAGCTGGGTGGAGGGCGGAGTTGATAGGTTGGAGCTGGGTGGAGGGCGGAGCTGATAGGTTGGAGCTGGGTGGAGGGCGGAGCTGATAGGTTGGAGCTGGGTGGAGTTCGGAGTTGATAGGTTGGAGCTGGGTGGAGGGCGGAGTTGATAGGTTGGAGGTGTGTGGAGGGCGGAGTTGATAGGTTGGAGCTGGGTGGAGGGCAGAGTTGATAGGTTGGAGCTGGGAGGAGGGCGGAGTTGATAGGTTGGAGCTGGGAGGAGGGCGGAGTTGATAGGTTGGAGCTGGGAGGAGGGCGGAGTTGGACTGATTGATAGCTCAGATCACAGACAAGAAGCTGCCCACATTTGCTGCCCCTTCATTCCCTAGTCCCGGACACTTGCCCAACTGATGAAGTTCAGATGTTTGTCAGGTGACTGCATAGGTGTGCCAGCCCACAGGCCACCCCTTTCTTTCCTGGTACCCTATGCCATGGCCTTTGGGCCTTGCCTGAAATTCGGCCATGAGTTCTTTTTAAAAGCCCTCCAAGATGGATTTAGCTTTTCAATTTCCATACGGTGACCATACGTCCTGCTTTACCCGGGACACGTTCCCCCTTTGGGGTCCTCTGTCCCAGGCTGCATGAGGTCCCGGGAAGCGTCCCACTTTTAGCCGCAGGATGTCCCGGCCTCGGGACTCTGGCCCCGTATGATGCATGAACTGGTTGTGACGTCTATAGACGCCATGCCAATTCATAGCCCGCAGCCCCACTCCAGCTTGCATAGTCTTCCGGCAGGCAAGCAGGGCTACGGGAAGATGGCGTCCAAAGCCCTGCACTGGAGAATATTTGTGTCTCCAGTACAGGGCTTCGGGCGCCATCTTCCCATAGTCCTGCTATTTCATTCAGCATGGGAGACATACAGGAGGAAGATCTCGGGGAAGCTGCACACCAGAGGCCGGCCGGGTGAGGGGACTCCTGTCAGATGAGTAAATTCTTTTTTTTACAGGTGAAATTCTGCACACATTGCGTTATTTTCTACTGAAATGTGGCCCAAATTGCGTTATTTTCTGGTGAAATGTGGCCTAAATTGCGTTATTTTCTGCTGAAATGTGGCCCACATTGCGTTTATTTTCTGGTGGAATGTTGCCCACATTGCGTTTATTTTCTGGTGGAATGTTGCCCACATTGCGTTTATGTTCTGCTGACATGTTGCCCACATTGCATTTATTTCCTGCTGAAATGTTGCCCACATCGCGTTTATTTTCTGGTGAAATGTTGCCCACATTGCGTTTATTTTCTGGTGAAATGTTGCCCACATTGCGTTTATTTTGTGCTGACATGTTGCCCACATTGCATTTATTTTCTGGTGTCTGGGGTAACTGTTGCTGCATTTATTATTTAATGGTCATAGTTGGCTATGTTTGCTGCTTTGGAGTTACGATGTTCTAATAAATAGCATTACACAGTTTCTGCACACCCATGATGCGAATCCTCCTTTCAACACATCATGGTGGAAACACTGCTTTCTTATGCCTCGCTGTTGCATCATTACATTAGCTCCACCTATACAATGTCATGGTCATGGCCCACGCGCTGCAAACACCCCTCAGCATGCCGCAAACCCCCCCCCCCCACACACACACACACACATTTTTTGCCCCCATGCCTTCAGCTCTCTACCAGTCCTGTCTACATACTGTTTCCCACAGTTACAGGTCTGCCAGTATACCACATATTTTGTGGAACATGTAATGAAACCTTTGATTTTAAATTGCCGACCATTTGCAGTAGAGGTCACTGTTGTGGCTCTTGTGGTTAGACCCGCTACACATAGCCTACAGGACCTGCAAGAATAGAAACCATCCTGCTGCCATGTGTTGGTGGGTCATACGGGGGGATTTACACAACTTGGTGATAATAATGATTTCAAGTAATTAGCTTTTCTATGTATGAACTTTGGTCGATCTGCTAGTACCGGGCCTAACTGAACATCAGCCTCCAGTGTGTTCCAATGTCTTTTAAAGCGGAATTGTCACTATAAAAAATCTAATTTCAACAGCAACTGGTCTGAGTGTATTAGGTGATAAAGATGCTAATCCTGCATTCAAAACTTTTTCTGCTGTTATGATTTGGAGTTATCACATACCTTAGGAGCACTGGCCCTTTAATAGCCATTGACATTCAGTTGCATGCTGGGGGGTCTTTTTATCATTAATATACTAGCTGGATGCCCGGCGTTGCCCGGGTATGTATTTGGCTAGTGTTGGCTCTGCCCACTTTTCCTAACCCTAACACACAATTACTTAATTACCTAGTTTGTGAGCTTTGCGGTTTTTGGCATCAATAATTTGCAATGAAATAAAATTAATCTGATTGGATGTGGCTCCACCCCTTTTCTGAATTTGAACCCCAATCACCCAATGGCCAAGTGTACCAGGTACAGGTGAGTAACAGTGCAAGAATGGCAGCAATTAAATATTCCCCTTAAAAATCAATAGGTGGATTTTGATTGACTTTTATAGGCTCCACCCACCTTTCTGAATATTAATCCCAGTCACCCAGCGACCAACTGTGCAAAGTTTGAGAACCCTGCCATTAACAGTGTAAGAATGGCTGCACTTTACATTTGCGCAATGAAATTTGTATTTTTCTCCACCCACTGATTTCCTGACATTGTTCAGGTATGTATTTGGCTGGTGTTTGCTCCACCTACTATTTCTAACCCTAACACACAATTACTCAATGACCAAGTTTGTGAGCTTTGCGGTCTTTGGCATCAATAATTTGCATTGAGATTAACCTCCCTGGCGGTAAGCCCGAGCTGAGCTCGGGCTATGCCACGCAGGAGGATTTCTCAGGCCCTGCTGGGCCGATTTACTTCCTTTTTTTTTTTTGCAACACGCAGCTAGCACTTTGCTAGCTGCATGTTCATTCCGATCGCCACCGCTCCGCGCTCGATTGCCGCTGTTCGCCTCGCCGCGCCGCCCCCCCCAGACCCCGTGCGCTGCCTGGCCAATCAGTGCCAGGCAGCGCTGAGGGGTGGATCGGGACTCCCTCACACGTCACGACGTCCATGACGTCAGTGACGTCATCCCGCCCCGTCGCCATGGCGACGGGGGAAGCCCTTCAGGAAATACCGTTCTTTGCACAGGATTTCCTGATCAAAGATCGCCGGAGGCGATCGAAGCAGGCGGGGGGATGCTGCTGTACAGCAGCTATCATATAGCGAGCCCTAGGCTCGCTACATGATATAAAAAAAAAAATAGTGTTGCGCTGCCCCCTGGCGGTTCCTAATAGACCGCCAGGGAGGATAAACAAATCTGATTGGCTGGTTGTGGCTCCACCCCTTTGTCTGAATTTGAACCCAGTCACCCAATGACCAACTGTACCAGGTTTAAGGCTTGTGCCATTGACAGTGCTAGAATGATAGCAATTACATATTCCCCTTGAAAATCAAGAGGTGAATTTTGATTGGCTTTTGTACGCTCCACCCACTTCTCTGAATATTAACTCCAGTCACCCAGTGACCAATTGTGCAAAGTTTGAGAACCCTACCATTAACAGTGTAAGAATTGCTGCAGTTTACATTTTCTCAGTGAAATTTGCATTTGTCTCCACCTACTGATGACCCGGCATTGCCCGATTATGTATTTTGCAGGTGCTGGCTGCGCCCACTTTTCCTAACCATAACACACAATTAATCAATTACTCAATGACCAAGTTTGTGAGCTTTGCAGTCTTTGGCATCAATAATATGCATTAAAATGAAACAAATAAGATTGTCTGTTTGTGGCTCCACCTCCTTTTATACATTTAAACCCCAGTCACGCAATGACCAACTGTACCAGGTTTGAGGCTTGTGCCATTAACAGTGCAAGAATGGCATCAATTAAATATTCCCCTGAAAAATCAATAGGTAATTTTTGATTGCCTTTTGTAGGCTCCACCCACTTTTCTGAATATTAACCCCAGTCACCCAGTAACCAACTGTGCAAAGTTTGAGAACCCTACCATTAACAGTGTAAGACTGGCTGCTGTTTACATTTTCCCAGTAAAATTGGTATTTGTCTCCGCCCACTTATGACCCGGTGTTGCCCGCTTATGTATTTGGCTAGTGTTGGCTGTGCCCACTTTTCTAACCCTAACGCACAATTAATTAGTTACTCAATTACCTAGTTTGTGAGCTTTGCGGTGTTTGGCATCAATAATTTGCATTGAAATGAAACAAATTTAATTGGCTGTTTGTGGCTCCACCCCCTTTCTGAAATTGAACCCCAGTCACCCAATGATCAACTGTACCAGGTTTGAGGCTTGTGCCATTAACAGTGCAAGAATGACAGCAATGTAAATATTCCCCTTGAAAATCGATAGGTTAATTTTGATTGGCTTTTATAGACTCCACCCACCTTTCTGAATATTGATCCCAGCCACCCAGTAACCAACTGTGCAAAGTTTGAGAACCCTGCCAGTAACAGTGTAAGAATGGCTGCAGTTTACATTTTCCAGTGAAATTTGTATTTGTCTCCGCCCCCTTTTTGGTTATGGGAATAAAAAGTATCCTATACTTTATTCCAGGTAATGTACTATCTGTGTGCCAAATTTCATTCAAATCTGTTCAGCCATTTTTGCGTGATCGAGTAACAAACATCCAAACATCCAAACATCCAAACATCCAAACATCCGAACTTTCCCATTTATTATATTAGTAGGATTCCTCCTCTTCCCTTTATTTCACTGCCTAGCTGCCTAGCTGCCTAGCTGCCTAGCTGAAACACGATCCCCTGCTCACCTGTGTTTACAAGCAAGGCTGAGGTGACTCAGCGAATTGAAGAGAAAAGAAAAAAAAGTAAAGGGCAGAAATGACATCAGGATTTAGTCTCAGGTGTGGGCAAAGACATGGCCCCCACCAGGAACAGAATTCTCTTCATTTACTATATAAAATTCACTGAAATCAAAACGTGGACAGTATAATACATGTGTTATGTAAGTAGGTCAAGTATTTATCTACTTATATATGTATTTTTTTCCTGGCATAGAATGGCTGATCCTCCTGCTTTGAAGATAGTTTCCATATCTCACTATTATTGGCTAAAACCAGTAATATATGAGGGCGTTTCGATCCCGCTCTCTGCCCGTTTTTGTCTTTTTTTAAGTGTATTTTCTGTCCATTTTAGCAACCTGTTTCCTTTGCTCATCCATGAAGCCAGCATCATACTCTTTCTGTAAGAACCGCCACTCCAACATTTTTCATTGTTCCAAAAAAATCCTTTCGGTGGCTACTGTTTCTTTTCAGCCTCAAAAATGGGCTTTTTGGGACTGCTCTTGTCCAATTTGGATGATGGTAGCTGTCAGTCGCAATGTACCCATTTCGGTCTGTCGTTGTTAAAAAACGTACGTGTCCATATAGCTTGTTCACCTCACCTTTATGCACCTCCAAATCCAGGAAGTGCACCATGGTGTTGCTTGCTTCCATCGTGAGCTGAATATTCAGGTTGTTGACATTTAGCATGTCCCATACAATAATACGCTCATCTATGAATCTTGCCCAGGTTTTGACTGCCATGGAGGCGGGGTCTGTTAACACCCTCTCCTCCCAAACCACTATGAATAAATTAGCAAAATTGGGTGCGAAACCCCGCCCCTATGGCACAGCCCTTTACCTGCACATAATAGTCATTGTTATACCAAAAATAATTGCTCACTAAAGTGTAACTGTCGGGCATAAAATGAAAAATCAATTCTTTATTTTTATCTGGTAAACAAGTAATGCAGATGCTAACCAGCAGGGGCGTCGCTAGCCCTGTTTTAGGGGGGCACGTGCCCCCAATCTTTCCTGGGGTGCCACGGATCTCCCGGCCGCCGCTGCCCCCTCTGTCAGCGGCTCCCTCCAGCCGCCGCCGCCGCGTCTCAGACCTCAGGATCAGGCGGCGAGCCGGCGACCAATCGTGCGGGCGCTAGGACCCAGCGCCCGCACTGATATGCGGAAGTGACATCACTTCCGCATATCGAGCGGGTGCGTCCAGCGCCCGCTCGTACATCTGGTCGGGTCGCCGCTGATCCTGAGGTCTGCTGAGAGGTAGGGGGGGGAGCGGCGGCGGCTAGAGAGGGGGCCTCCCTGTCACTCACTCACTCACTCACTAAAGGGGCTCCCTGGCACGCACTCACTCCCTAAAGGGGCTCCCTGGCACTCACTCACTCCCTAAAGGGGCTCCCTGGCACTCACTCACTCCCTAAAGGGGCTCCCTGGCACTCACTCACTCCCTAAAGGGGCTACCTGTCACTCACTCACTCCCTAAAGGGGCTACCTGTCACTCACTCACTCCCTAAAGGGGCTACCTGTCACTCACTCACTCCCTAAAGGGGCTCCCTGGCACTCACTCACTCCCTAAAGGGGCTCCCTGGCACTCACTCACTCCCTAAAGGGGCTCCCTGGCACTCACTCACTCCCTAAAGGGGCTCCCTGTCACTCACTCACTCCCTAAAGGGGCTCCCTGTCACTCACTCACTCCCTAAAGGGGCTCCCTGGCACTCACTCACTCCCTAAAGGGGCTCCCCTGGCACTCACTCCCTAAAGGGGCTCCCCTGGCACTCACTCACTCCCTAAAGGGGCTCCCCTGGCACTCACTCACTCCCTAAAGGGGCTTCCCTGGCACTCACTCACTCCCTAAAGGGGCTCCCCTGGCACGCACCCACTCCCTAAAGGGGCTCCCTGGCACGCACCCACTCCCTAAAGGGGCTCCCTGGCACTCACCCACTCCCTAAAGGGGCTCCCTGTCACTCACTCACTCCCTAAAGGGGCTCCCTGGCACTCACTCACTCCCTAAAGGGGCTCCCTGGCACTCACTCACTCCCTAAAGGGGCTCCCCTGGCACTCACTCACTCCCTAAAGGGGCTCCCCTGGCACGCACCCACTCCCTAAAGGGGCTCCCCTGGCACGCACCCACTCCCTAAAGGGGCTCCCTGGCACGCACCCACTCCCTAAAGGGGCTCCCTGGCACGCACTCACTAAAGGGGCTCCCTGGCACGCACGCACTCACTAAAGGGGCTCCCTGGCACGCACTCACTCACTAAAGGGGCTTCCTGGCACGCACTCACTCACTAAAGGGGCTCCCTGGCACGCACTCACTCACTAAAGGGGCTCCCTGGCACTCACTCACTCCCTAAAGGGCCTCCCTGTCACTCACTCACTCCCTAAAGGGGCTCCCTGTCACTCACTCACTCCCTAAAGGGGCTCCCTGTCACTCACTCACTGCCTAAAGGGGCTCCCTGTCACTCACTCACTGCCTAAAGGGGCTCCCTGTCACTCACTCACTGCCTAAAGGGGCTCCCTGTCACTCACTCACTGCCTAAAGGGGCTTCCTGTCACTCACTCACTGCCTAAAGGGGCTTCCTGTCACTCACTCACTGCCTAAAGGGGCTCCCTGGCACTCACTCACTGCCTAAAGGGGCTCCCTGGCACTCACTCACTGCCTAAAGGGGCTTCCTGGCACTCACTCACTGCCTAAAGGGGCTCCCTGGCACTCACTCACTACCTAAAGGTGCTCCCTGTCACTCACTATCGGGGTCCCTGTCACTCACTACCTAACTGGAGGCGCCTGTCACTCACTAGCTAACCTGGGGGTCCCTGTCACTCACTACCTAACTTGGGGGGGCTACCATATTAAGGGGGCATTCTGCCTATTTATGTGAAATGCTGTCTATTTATGTGCCTCATGACTGCTGAATGTGTCTTGTTGGGAGCCTTATGATTTGTTGGGGGCCTCATGATTGCTGAATTTGTCTTGTTGGGGGCCTCATGATTTGTTGGGGGCCTCATGATTGCTGAATTTGTCTTGTTGGGGGCCTCATGATTGCTGAATTTGTCTTGTTGGGGGCCTCATGATTTGTTGGAGGCCTCATGATTGCTGAATTTGTCTTGTTGGGGGCCTCCTGATTTGTTGGGGGCCTCATGATTGCTGAATATGTCTTGTTGGGGGTCACATGATTGCTAACTGCGAGACTATGGGAAAAGCTGAATCCTTATCATATGAGACAATAGCATTAAACCTACTTTTTTAGCGTTTTAAAACAGAAAATAAAACTGGGAGGTTCTAAAAAATTGAATACATTTTTCAGGAGTAGGATGGATGAAATTGTTTATCTTCACAGTTTATTTTCAACTTGGATTTTCCATAATGTTCATGTATGAGTTAAAACGTTTGTACAGTATTTAGTTTAAATTGCTGTTGCCACTTTGCGATAGATACCGGTAAGTGACTTTTGGGTTGCAGTTTGGGCACTCGGCCTCCAAAAGGTTCGCCACCACTGTCCTAATCTGATGTCCCACCATTGCTAGGTTCATGTAAATTTGTCTCCACCCGTTACCACACCTATATTCTGGTCCATGGCCCACCCATTTTTTGGTGCGGCGCGATAAGCACGCCACACAACGTGATCGTCATATTTTTGGCACGCTAGCTGCAGTGTGCTGAATTCTGCTGCCTACAGTATGTACAGTATACGCTGTTCTCTAGTGCTTGCACTGTGTGCTGATTTACCTCCAGTGTGTACAGTGTAAGGTGTTACTCTGTGCCTTTATTGATTGTAAACCAGCTGTATTGTATGCTGATCCCTGCTACTTTCAGTATGTACAGTATTAGCTGTAAAGCCTGGTACACACATACAATTTTGATTAGCCAATTTTAGCTCTGTTCATAAAATTCATTGTCTGTTGGCCCACTTACTGCACGGGGGTGGGAAAATTGGGGGTCAGTGATTGACCAATCAAAAATGTATGTGCGTATACATCTTTGATCTATGCCTATACTGATTGTAAATGATCGAAATAAAGGACAGGGGGCTCCGTCCAATATTTCGATGGGCAGGCCCGTTATCCGTAGCTTACACCGCTGCTAAGTTCATGTACATTTGGCCCCACCCATGGCCACGCCCACTCACCGCATGGCCACGCCCATTTTTTTGCCACCTCCCCTCCTGGTGCCCACAGGTGCCACTGATCTCCAGGGACCCTAGAAACGCCCCTGCTAACCAGGCAATCCAAAAGTTAAAATCTCTCTCTATTACTGTTCTTGTTTATAAATGATCATTATTATTATAAATGACTCTTATTTGGTACGTTGCCACACAAAGGAAGTTGCAGGGCATGCTGGGTTGTCCTTTTTTTGCTTCTTTATTTCCCCTCAGACTTAACTAATGTACAGAAGCAAAAAAAAAGACAACCCAGCATGCCCTGCAACTTCCTTTGTGTGGCAACGTACCAAATAAGAGTCAGGTAAACTGGGGAATGATCATTTATCAACAAGAAAAGTAATAGAGATTTTAACTTGTGCATTGCTTGGTTAGCATCCTGATTACTTGTTTACCAGATAAAAATAAAGAATTGATTTTTTATTTTATGCCCGACAGTTACACTTTAACCCTCCTGGCGGTATGAAAAATTTCGCCAGGAGGGAGTGCAGCAGTTTTCTTTTTTTTTTTTTAAATCATGTAGCGAGCCCAGGGCTCGCTACATGATAGCCGCTGCTCAGCGGCATCCCCCCGCCCGCTTCGATCGCCTTCGGCGATCTCCGATCAGGAAATCCCATTCAAAGAACGGGATTTCCTAGAGGGCTTCCCCCGTCGCCATGGCGACGGGGCGGGATGACGTCACCGACGTCAGCGACGTCGTGACATCATTGGGAGTCCCGATCCACCCCTCGGCGCTGCCTGGCACTGATTGGCCAGGCAGTGCACGGGGTCTGGGGGGGGAGAGGGCGCGCCGCAATGGCAATCAGTGTGCTGGCTGCGTCCAGCAAAAAAAAAATCATGTAAATCGGCCCAGCAGGGCCTGAGCGGCACCCTCCGGCGGCTTACCCCGTGTCACACACGGGGTTACCGCTAGTGTTGGGCGAACACCTAGATGTTCGGGTTCGCGAACGTTCGCCGAACATGGCCGCGATGTTCGGGTGTTCGCGCCGAACTCCGAACATAATGGAAGTCAATGGGGACCCGAACTTTCGTGCTTTGTAAAGCCTCCTTACATGCTACATACCCCAAATTTACAGGGTATGTGCACCTTGGGAGTGGGTACAAGAGGAAAAAAAATATTTGAAAAAGAGCTTATAGTTTTTGAGAAAATTGATTGTAAAGTTTCAAAGGAAAAACTGTCTTTTAAATGTGGAAAATGTCATGTTTCTTTGCACAGGTAACATGCTTTTTGTCGCCATGCAGTCATAAATGTAATACAGAGAAGAGGTTCCATAAACAGGGACCGGCAACGCTAACCCAGCAGCAGCAGCAGCACACGTGATGGAACAGGAAGCGGCGCAGGAGGAGAAGGCCACGCTTTTTGAGACGCAATCCAGGCCTTGCATGAGGACAAATAGCGTGCGTATATAGCAATGCTTTTTGCCACCATGCAGTCATAAATGTAATACAGATGAGGAGAGGTTCCATAAACAGGGACCGGCAACGCTAACCCAGCAGCAGCAGCAGCAGCACACGTGATGGAACAGGAGGAGGCGCAGGAGGAGAAGGCCACGCTTTTTAAAACGCAACCCAGGCCTTGCATGAGGACAAAAAGCATGCGGATATAGCAATGCTTTTTGCCGCCATGCATTCATAAATGTAATACAGATGAGAGGTTCAATAAACAGGGACCGGAAACGCTAAGCCAGGCCAGCAGCAGCAGCAGCACACGTGATGGAACAGGAGGAGGCACAGGAGGAGAAGGCCACGCTTTTTGAGACACAACAACCCAGGCCTTGCATGAGGACAAGAAGCGTGCGGATATAGCAATGCTTTTTGCCGCCATGCAGTCATAAATGTAATACAGATGAGAGGTTCAATAAACAGGGACCGGCAACGCTAACCCAGCAGCAGCAGCAGCACACGTGATGGAACAGGAGGAGGCGCAGGAGGAGAAGGCCACGCTTTTTGGGACACAACATCCCAGGCCTTGCATGAGGACAAATAGCGTGCGGATATAGCAATGCTTTTGCCACCATGCAGTCATAAATGTAATAAAGATGAGAGGTTCAATAAACAGGGACCGGCAACGCTAACCCAGCAGCAGCAGCAGCAGCACACGTGATGGAACAGGAGGAGGCGCAGGAGGAGAAGGCCACGCTTTTTGAGACGCAACAACCCAGGCCTTGCATGAGGACAAAAAGCGTGCGGATATAGCAATGCTTTTTGCCGCCATGCAGTCATAAATGTAATAAAGATGAGAGGTTCAATAAACAGGGACCGGAAACGCTAACCCATCACAGATGGTCATTGTTTATGTTACTTGGTTGGGGTCCAGGAGTGTTGCATAGTCGTTTCCAATCCAGGATTGATTCATTTTAATTTGAGTCAGACGGTCTGCATTTTCTGTGGAGAGGCGGATACGCCGATCTGTGACGATGCCTCCGGCAGCACTGAAACAGCGTTCCGACATAACGCTGGCTGCCGGGCAAGCCAGCACCTCTATTGCGTACATTGCCAGTTCGTGCCAGGTGTCTAGCTTCGATACCCAATAGTTGAAGGGTGCAGATGGATTGTTCAACACAGCTACGCCATCTGACATGTAGTCCTTGACCATCTTCTCCAGGCGATCGGTGTTGGAGGTGGATCTGCACGCTTGCTGTTCTGTGGGCTGCTGCTGCATGGGTGTCAGAAAATGTTCCCACTCCAAGGACACTGCCGATACCATTCCCTTTTGGGCACTAGCTGCGGCTTGTGTTGTTTGCTGCCCTCCTGGTCGTCCTGGGTTTGCGGAAGTCAGTCTGTCGGCGTACAACTGGCTAGAGGAGGGGGAGGATGTCAATCTCCTCTCTAAAGTCTCCACAAGGGCCTGCTAGTATTCTTCCATTTTGACCTGTCTGACTCTTTCTTCAAGCAGTTTTGGAACATTGTGTTTGTACCGTGGATCCAGAAGGGTATAAACCCAGTAATTGGTGTTGTCCAGAATGCGCACAATGCGTGGGTCGCGTTCAATGCAGTCTAGCATGAATTGAGCCATGTGTGCCAGAGTCCTGCCAGAATCCTCATCATCCTCTTGTGAGCGTTGTGATAGTTGTTGTGATGCATCATAGTCGTCACCTTCTTCCTGGTCTGCTTCTGCTGACCATTCGCGCTGAATTGTGGAAGTCCAACGTGAACCGCTCTGGCCCTCGTCAGTGGTGGCAGGAAATTCCTGCTCCAACTCCAGCTGTTCCTCCTCCTCTTCTTCGTCGTAGCTGCTGGGGCCAGCGTTTCCTGAGGCGGATGGCCTGATGTTGGTACCATCACGCTGATCGTTTTCTCCTTCAGATTCCCCCAGTTGCATCATGACAGCTGTTTCCTTGATTTTCAACATTGACCTCTTCAGTAAACACATCAGTGGTATGGTAATGCTGACTGAAGAGTTGTCACTGCTCACAAGCAACGTGGATTGCTCAAAATTTTGGAGGACTTGGCAGAGGTCCAACATGTTGGCCCAATCGGATCCACAGAAGCTTGGCAGCTGTCCGGATGCGCCTCGGTACTGCGCCGTCATGTACTGGACCACTGCACTCTTCTGCTCGCAAAAGCGGGCTAGCATGTGCAGCGTAGAATTCCAGCGCGTAGGGACATCACACAGCAAGCGATGGTGGGGGAGATTGAAGCGCTCCTGCATCTTGGCGAGTGCCCCCGAAGCAGTACTGGAATTTCTACAATGTTTGGCCACTCGTCGCACCTTCAACAGAAGATCGGCCACGCCTGGGTATGTCCTCAGGAACCGCTGAACTACTAGGTTCATCACGTGCGCCAGGCAAGGGATGTGTGTCAGCTTAGCCAGCCTTAAAGCGCGAATGAGATTACTCCCATTATCACACACAACCATGCCCGGTTTCAGGTCCAGCGGTGCCAGCCACAAATCCGTCTGTTCCTTTATTCCCCTCCAAATTTCCTCCCCTGTGTGCTGCTTATCCCCAAGGCAGATCAGCTTCAGCAACGCTTGCTGACGCATGCCAACAGCTGTGCTGCACTGCTTCCACGATCCTACTGCTGCTGGGTTAGCGTTTCCGGATGAGGTACAGCTTTGAGATGCGTTGGAGGAGAAGGAGTCAGAGAGGTAGGTGCTGCTGTTGTTATCCAGTGGGAGGGACGGCGGTGCAGCTGTTTGCGGCGTGGGCAACACCCGCGCCGTAGCAGGTGAGGAATCGCTGCCAGGCTCCACAAGGTTCACCCAGTGCGCGGTAAGGGAGATGTATCGACCCTGGCCGAACGCACTCGTCCAGGTGTCAGTGGTGAGGTGAACCTTGCAGGCAACGGCATTCTTCAAGCTTCAGGTTATTTTGCTCACCACGTGCTCATGCAACTTAGGCACTGCAGAGCGTGCAAAGTGGTAGCGGCTGGGAACCACGTAACGTGGGATGGCCACTGACATCATGCCCTTGAAGCTGTTTGTCTCCACCACTCGATATGGCAGCATTTCGCAGGCCAGAAGCTTGGCTATGCTGGCTGTTACTGCCACGGCCCGGGGGTCATTTGCTGGCAATTTCCTCTTGCGCTCAAACATCTTCGAGACAGACAACTGAACCGTAGGGCTGCACACTGAAGGGCTGTTGGTTGTTGTGTTTGATGAACACTGGGAGACCTCAAGAGCACTACTCCGGAAAGTGACAGTGTCAGCGTCGTCTGATGTTTGTGAATGTTGTGAACCACGCAATGGCTGGGCTACTGCTGCTGCTGAGGCGGGTCTGGTGGTGAGTCTGGTGAACCCAAGGGAGGCAGTGTTGCTGGTGGTACCCTGTCCTGCCGCGTTTGCCCACAGAGTGGGATGTTTGGATAGCATGTGGCGGCTCATGCTGGTGGTGGAGAGGTTGTTAATACTTTTCCCCCTGCTCAGGCGGGTCTTGCACACCTTGCAAATCGCCATAGTACCATCCTCAGTGCAGTCTTCAAAGAAAGCCCAGACTTTGGAGCACCTGCCTTGCTGGCAATTTCTGTTTGCGCCTCTTTTGCCTCTCACTTGAACTTCCACGCTTGTGGTGCCTGAAATTGCACGCCGCCTACCTTGTGGCACAAGGCGAACTCGTGCAGCAGTGGGTTCTTCAACAGACTCATCTGTGCTGCTGCTACGACGGCGATGTTCTCGTTCACAAACAAAATCTGGGTCTATGTCCACATTGTCCATACCCTCCTCTTCCATCTCCTCAAACTCGTCATATGTCATTGTGGGGGGCCGCCGCCGTGGAGTAGAGCTCCCCAGAACAACCTCTGCGCAGCTCACTCCAACGTCGTCTTCCAGATCTTGTCGGCCGACCTCCTGCAATTGCAACCCCTCCTGCCCAACTTGCTCTGGGATTTGGGTTTCAAAGTCCTCGGACTCGCCTTGTATTTCAGTGCGCGGTGCATTTCCCACAGTTAATGGTTGTGAATCCGGGCACAACATTTCTGGCTGTTCCTCCATTGACCTTTCAAAGGTGGAAGTTTGTTGGGCTGGGAATAGCTCCTGCGAATACCCCATTGTGTCCTGAGGTAATTCATCGGACTGGTTATCTGGCAGTTGTGTGCGTGGTGTCGCTGCCGGTTGTGTCAGCTTTGTGCCCACTGGCTCCTTGTAACTGGCTGAGGACTCGGACCTCGTGCGTGATGTGCTGGTGCTGCTTAACCCACTGCTGGACGCTTGAGAGGTCATCCAAGTAATTATCTGGTCCTGTTCTTTTGGATTTGTATGGGTTGTTGTCCTGGACAACATGGGCGGTATTGAGTGGGTTTTCTTGGGTGCTCCCCTGTGGCCTGTACGTGAACCGTCAGGGGAAACACCTCTTCCCTTGCCCCTCCCTCTTTCACCGGATTTCTTCCTCATTTCACTTATCCTTAAAGTACACGCTGACTGGCAGCAGTACAGTGGCAGTACAGAAATGCTATACAGTGGTGGGTGAGCGGTGTACCACTATTCCCAGCAGCGACACAGAGCACAATGCTATACAGTGGCGGGTGAGCGGTGTACTACTGTTCCCAGCAGACACAGAGTGGCAGTAAACACAATGCTATATAGTGTGGCTGAGCGATGTACACAGAGTGGCAGTAAACACAATGCTATATAGTGTGGCTGAGCGAGCGGTGTACTACTGTTCCCAGCAGACACAGAGTGGCAGTAAACACAATAATGCTATATAGTGCTGGGTGAGCGGTGTACACAGAGTGGCAGTAAACACAATGCTATATAGTGTGGCTGAGCGAGCGGTGTACTACTGTTCCCAGCAGACACAGAGTGGCAGTAAACACAATGCTATATATAGTGCTGGGTGAGCTGTGTACACAGAGTGGCAGTAAACACAATGCTATATAGTGTGGCTGAGCGAGCGGTGTACTACTGTTCCCAGCAGACACAGAGTGGCAGTAAACACAATGCTATATAGTGTGGCTGAGCGAGGTACACAGAGTGGCAGTAAACACAATGCTATATAGTGTGGCTGAGCGAGCGGTGTACTACTGTTCCCAGCAGACACAGAGTGGCAGTAAACACAATGCTATATAGTGTGGCTGAGCGAGGTACACAGAGTGGCAGTAAACACAATGCTATATAGTGTGGCTGAGCGAGCGGTGTACTACTGTTCCCAGCAGACACAGAGTGGCAGTAAACACAATAATGCTATATTGTGCTGGGTGAGCGGTGTACACAGAGTGGCAGTAAACACAATGCTATATAGTGTGGTTGAGCGAGCGGTGTACTACTGTTCCCAGCAGACACAGAGTGGCAGTAAACAGAATGCTATATAGTGTGGCTGAGCGAGGTACAGAGTGGCAGTAAACAGAATGCTATATAGTGTGGCTGAGCGAGCGGTGTACTACTATTCCCAGCAGACACAGAGTGGCAGTAAACAGAATGCTATATAGTGTGGCTGAGCGAGATACACAGAGTGGCAGTAAACACAATGCTATATAGTGTGGCTGAGCGAGCGGTGGTCTACTGTTCCCAGCAGACACAAAGTGGCAGTAAACACAATGCTATATAGTGTGGCTGAGCGAGGTACACAGAGTGGCAGTAAACACAATGCTATATAGTGTGGCTGAGCGAGGTACACAGAGTGGCAGTAAACACAATGCTATATAGTGTGGCTGAGCGAGCGGTGTACTACTGTTCCCAGCAGCGACACACAATGACTGGGGGGGACCCTGGCTAGCGTGGCTGGAGAGCGAACTACCCTGCCTGCCTACCCAAAGCTAAACCCACAGACAAATGGCGGAGATATGACGTGGTTCGGGTATTTATTTACCCGAACCACGTGACAGTTCGGCCAATCAGAGCGCGTTCGGGTCCGAACCACGTGACCCGTTCGGCCAATCACAGCGCTAGCCGAACGTTCGGGGAACGTTCGGCCATGCGCTCTTAGTTCGGCCATGTGGCCGAACGGTTTGGCCGAACACCATCAGGTGTTCGGCCGAACGCGAACATCACCCGAACAGGGTGATGTTCTGCAGAACCCGAACACTGGCGAACACTGTTCGCCCAACACTAGTTACCGCCAAGGAGGGTAAGGTAATTTGCCCTAAAGGGTGGAAGATCATGTCAGGAACTTATGAGAAAAATAAACAGGCACACAGGAGAGAAATGAGTCTGCAATTTTTTTTTATTTTTTTTTTATATTCTTTATTTCTTTACCATTTTTTTTAAACTTGTACAAACTTTTATATAAATTGTGATACATAAAATACAATGATATACAAATAATAAAATACATGAAAAAGTTGCATCTAAATAGCTTAAAATTTCCTTCCAGTATATCCTCATACAGTATGTGTATATCCTCATATATGCTTCTGGCCTGAATCGAGGCTCTCCTATTTAGGACTTCTCATTCAGATTGCGCGGGAATTGAAATTTCCATATTTCCGAATGGAAAACCGCATTTCTGATTAGAATTTGGAAATCGAAAAATGGAAATCTGAATTCAGTGGAAATCCGATTTACCAATCACAGAACTGGGAAGCACTGGCCCAGTCAGGGAATGCAGAATTTTCCTGCAAGAATCAGATTACCACAGACATTTTAGACCAAAATTGACATTTTGTTTGTTTGTTTTTTTCATTTTTTTGCATTCTTTGATGAAAAAAATGACAGTTAAAATACTCCTCGCAAATCGGAGATCGGAAAAAACAAAAAAATAGGGATATCAGGACAATGGAAATCGGAAACTGGCATTAGCAGAAATCATAATTTCCATGGAATCAGAAATGGGCTTTTACAAACAACCCTACTCCTATTATCCTTCCATAATGTACTTATTATACTATAGTGGAAAACTCAATCCAGCCCTTCCATGTATCTCTGTTCTGTTCTCTACCTTCTGGCACCCCTGCCCACCCCCTGGTACCGCCCCTGCTTACTTCCCTCTGGCATCCCAGTACCCCCTGGTACCGCCCCTGCCTACTTCCCTCTGGCATACCAGCACCCCTGGTACCGCCCCTGCCTACTTCCCTCTGGCATCCCAGCACCCCCTGGTACCGCCCCTGCCTACTTCCCTCTGGCATCCCAGCACCCCTGGTACCGCCCCTGCCTACTTCCCTCTGGCATCCCAGCACCCCTGGTACCGCCCCTGCCTACTTCCCTCTGACACCCCTGCACACCCCCTGGTACCGCCCCTGCCTACTTCCCTTTGGCATCCCAGCACACTCCTGGCACCACCTCTGCCTACTTCCCTCTGGCATCCCAGCAGCACCCCCTGGTACCGCCCCTGCCTACTTCCCTCTGGCACCCCTGCACCCCCTGGTAACGCCCCTGCCTACTTCCCTCTGGCATCCCAGCACACTTCTGGCACCACCTCTGCCTACTTCCCTCTGGCATCCCAGCAGCACCCCCTGGCACCGGCCCTGCCTATTTCCTTCTGGCAACCCAGCACCCCCTGGTTTCTTCCCTCTGGCACCCCAGCACCCCCCTGGTACAGCCCCTGCCTACTTCCTTCTGGCATCCCAGCACCCCCCTTGTGCCTCCCCTGCCTACTTCCTTCTGGCATACCAGCACCCCCCTGGTATCTCCCCTGCCTACTTCCTTCTGGCTTCCCAGTCCCCCCATACCTCCACTGCCTACTTCCTTCTGGCACCCCCTGGCGCTGTCCCTGCCTACTTCTGGCATCCCAGCACCCCCATAGCACCTCCCCTGCCTACTCCCTTCTGGCATCCCGGCATCCCCCTGGCACCTCCCCTGCCTACTTCCTTGTGGCTTCACACCCCCCGGCACCTCCCCTGCCTACTTCCTTGTGGCTTCACAGCACCCCCCGGCACCTCCCCTGCCTACTTCCTTCTGGCACCCCTGGCGCCGCCCCTGCCTACTTCCATCTGGCAGCCCCGACACCCCCCTGGCGCTGCCCCTGCCTACTTCCTCCTGGCATCCCAGCACCTCCCCTGGCACCTCCACTGCCTACTTCCTTCTGGCTTCCCAGCACCCCCCTGGCACCTGAACTGCCCACTTCCTTCTGGCTTCAAAGCACCCCCTGGCACCGCCCCTGCCTACTTCCTTTTGGCATCCCAGCACCACCCTGGCACCTCCCCTGCCTACTTCCTTCTGGCTTCCCAGCACCCCCCTGGCACCTTCCCTGCCTACTTCCTTCTGGCTTTAAAAAAGCACCCCCTGGCACCTCCCCTGCCTACTTCCTTCTGGCACCCCTGGCGCCGCCCCTGCCTACTTCCTTGTGGCTTCACAGCCCTCCTCCCTGCACCTCCCCTGCCTACTTCCTTCTGGCATCCCGGCACCTCCCCTGCCTACTTTTTTCTGGCATCCTGGCACCCTACTGGCACCGCCCCTGCCTACTTCCCTCTGGCACTCCTTGCCCCCCGTTTCAGAGGTTTAAATTATCTTGCTTAATAGCAGTGTGTCAGATTCTTAGACCCGGACTCCTGTACCCTGGTGATAAGAGAAGTGATAAGAGAGGTGGTAAGAGAGGCACAGGTTACACGGTCGGCTCCAGGAGGCTGTTTTCATCACAGCCAAACGCTTCTCTCCTATCGCACAGAAAACTGCTTTCATCGACTTCAGAAGCTGCATGATGCGGGAAAACCCGACTGACTGCATCACAGAGATGAACGCTCCCATTCATGTGATCTCTAGCGGTAAACAATGGGGACAAGCGCTGGCAGCCGTCTGTCCGTCTGAACTGGCCCTAAAGCCATGGAGTGGCCTACTGAGTGCGCCCTCTAGTGGCCGGAGCTCTCACTTAATGTACAAAACACAGTAACATACAGAGACATCTGAACACGCTGCTCAATATCAGGCACATATTTACAGGTAATATTTCATATACTACACACAGTTTATACATTTATTACACATTAGTAAGGTGCTGAGCACACTGTCGCCTTGCTCCGCAATACAGGCGTCTGTATATTTTACAAAATCACAAAATCTCCTGTGCAGAGAAGACCCCATTCACCTAGAGTAAAGTGTACCAGAGATCAGAAAGTATAAAGAAGTGATACATACCCGGGGGGCTTCCTCCAGCCTTATAATCACGTGTGCGTCCCCCGACGTCCTCCCGCGGTCTGCCGTTCAGCCGCAATCAGCCCCGATAATAGACTCAGTCCGGATCTACTGCACATGTGCGGGAGGTCAGCGCATGCGCAGAAGACCCAGACTGGACCTGACTGAGCCCATTACCTGGGCTGATCGCGGCTGAACGGCAGACCGCGGGAGGACGTCGGGGGACGCACATGTGATTATCGGGCTGGAGGAAGCCCTGGATAAGTATTCTTCATATTTCATATATTCTTTGTATTCTTCATATTTTTTGATCTCTGGTACACTTTAAGGTGCATACACACATCCAAATTTGATTGGCCAATCACCAACGAATTTTACCACCTCCATTGAGTATGCAAGCCAACAGACTTTGTATATTATGAGCAGATTGTGTAGGGAAGCTCTCATATTACATGAAGGTGGTAAAATTGGCCAGTGATTGGCCAATTATAATTGGATTTGTGTGCCAGGCTTAAGCATCACAGACAGAACTGCATTGTGTGCAGAAATGCATGCATTGCTTTCTTCAACTATCAATGTCTTCCATCAATAATCATTGTGCAGATCGATAAGATCCCCATATCGAGAATCACAGCCCCACACACTGGTAGTGATATTGGGGAGATGTTTTCCTCTGGTTGAACTTGATGGATGGATGTCTTTTTTTTTTTTTTTTAAACAAGCTAACGATGTAACTACGAGTGATCGGTAGTGATGTCATTTATACCAACCCCACCTACTCAATGGATCTACAGAAATCGATAGAAAGTTGCTGAAACGACTACCGATATCTGTGCAATCAGCTGAAAGGTCTCAATCGAAATAATTCTCACCCAGGTATCGACAGAACAGTCAAATGTGTATTCAATTAACCCTCAACTCAATTAAAAAAAAAAAACATTAAAATGGATAATTGTACAGCAAGCATTATGCTGAGTACACACAGTGCAATTTCCGGTATCGGTTGAAAAGGGCGCCTGAGCTGCCTGTATGAAAAGGGCGCCGCCATAGACATCAATGTTATTTCTGGAAATATGGGCTACAAGGTTTAGAAAAGGGCGCCCGAGTTTTGATATAGGCTACAAGCGCTGGAAGCCGAATTATTTCATTCCTCCACTATCCATGGCGGCCTGGAGGGGGAATAGTAATTAACACATCCTGGAGTTTTTTTGTAGCCGAAGTTTGTATATGGGCTACACCAGGCGCCTTTTTTTACAGACGCCCTTTTCATATAAACCCCAATTTCCTGTCAGATCAGTGGGGTGGGTAATAGGAAGTTGCATTGTGTGTACAAACATGTCTAAACTGCACCCGATCCGTAACGGGATTGATTTTCAGATCATTACCTCACAAAGTTGATTCTGTTATCGATCAGGAGCAGATTTATGATGGGCATGAGAAGTAAGGGAGAAGGGGCCGACGCTTCCATAAAATCAAAGGGGGCAATTGCCCCCGGGCCCCAGAACCTGTGGTGGCCCCCCAAGGTGCCCCTCCTCCCCTCCAGCTATGTGGTGACCCATGAGAGCGGGGATGCTGTGTGTTTACTCTGTACAGGAAAAAAAGGAAGTGAATAATGGAAACCCCAAAAAATGCTTTTTAGGGGACATATGGTGCACACCTAATGATATTGTGTGAAGCAGGGATGTTGGGCCTGGCAGCCAGCTCAGGGGCCCTGGGGGTGACTTCATTGGTAGGGGGGTGTCAGGGGGGCCCCCAAAGTTACTTTTGCCCCAGGGCCCCACTGTAGCCAGCACACTTGCGGCACAGTTTGGTCAGTAGCAGGAAAAAAGGGCGCCAGCTGAGGGTTCCTCAACAATGTTTATCGTTATTAAGATTTTGCTATCCACCGGCGCTGGATAATTTTGTTATCCAGCTGGGCCCTTTTTTCATGCACGCGAATTGTGGCTTCATGGAGGGCGGAGTCTAGGGGTGGCTCCTGTGATGTAAATCCGGGCCTGGCTATCGGTAAAAGGTGTGCATGAAAAAGGGTGCCAGGAAAAAAGGGCCCGGCTGGATAAGGAAATAGAGCCGGTGTGATTAACAAAATCTCAATAACCATAAACATTGTTGATGATCTTGGTTAATGATAAATACAGTTTTAAAAACAGACGGGAAATAATAATGAAAATATATTAACGTTAAAAATCATTATATAATTCAGCAATACAGCTTAACCCAACCCTACCCTCACACACAACCCTCTCCTGGTGGTGCCTAAAACTAACCACTCGCCTGGTGGCGCATAACCCTAACCACTGCCCCCGTGGTGCCTAACTCTAACCCCCCGGTGGTGCCTAACCCTAACCACACCCCAGTGGTGCCCAACCCTAACCCCTGGTGGTGCCTAACCCAACACCCCCCCGATAGTGCCCACTGCCTAACCCTAACCGCCCCCCTGGTGGTGCCGAACCTTAACCCCCTGGGGGTGCCTAACCCTGACCACCCCCCGGGGTGTTGCCTAAACCTAATCGTCCCCGGGGTGTTGCCTAACCCTAACCACTTCCCCTGGTGGTGTCCAACTCTAACTACTCCCTCTGCAGAAACACCCTTATATACATAGAAACGATAATATGTTTGATAAAATATGTTTGATAACGTAAAATCTGTACATATAAACAAAATAACATAATAAAAACTATAACGTTGCAAGCTTCTAAAACCATAACACCTTAACATACTTCAAAAACTATAATGTTCTAATGTTGTTAACGATATTTATCAGGCGCCCTTTTTCTGCTTTTTTTCACCGTATTAACGATAATTGCATTAGAGTCAATGGCGGCGGCCTTTCCGTCCACCCTCAGCCGGCGCCCTTTTTATCCTGCTACCAGTAAAAGCAATAAGGTATGAATCAGGATGATACCATTTATTGGCTAACTTAAAAGAATAAGGGCTAGTTCACACTTGCTTTAAAAACGTATCCGTAGCTACGTTTTTTGTCCCGGACAAAAAACTGAGCCACGGATACCAATGTTAAAAATAGGAACAGTACACACTCCAGTTAAAAACGTATCCGCGTGCGATCCGCGGAATACGTTTTTAAACCCGGAACGCAGAGTCCGGACTTGCAGCATTTTTCACGGACCCGTATACACGGGTAGTGAAAATCAATGGAGAAACGGGCCTCCCTCTTCACTGACATTTTGGGACACTGGAAACGGATCAGTTTCCAGTGTCCCTTGGTGAAGGATGGGCCCGCCATGCTGGAGGGGGTAGCAGCCAGGACGGGGGGCTGCGGGGAAAGCGGCGGCCAGGGGGGTCACACACCCCCCTTGCTCACCTGGGTGCCCCCCGTCCCTGCTCCCCCTCGCCCATAATGTAATAAATTGTACCTAAGGAGGAAGTTCGGCGAGCCGGGCACTTCCGCCCACACCGCTCGAGTCACTTCCTGCGATGCCTCCCACTGACATACAGAGGGCGGCATTGCAGGAAGTGACCCGAGCGGTGTGGGCGGAAGTGCCCGGCTCGCCGAACTTCCTCCTTAGGTACAATTTATTACATTATGTGCGAGCTGGAGGGGGAGCGGGGACGGGGGGCACCCAGGTGAGCAAGGGGGGTGTGTGACCCCCCTGGCCGCCGCTTTCCCCGCAGCCCCCCGTCCTGGCTGTTACCCCCTCTAGCAAAAAAAAAAACAAAAAAAAAACACGCAAACGGATCCAGAACGTGTGCTGCAAAAAAGGCAGCACGGATCCGTTTGCGTTCCGGCTTTTGAAAATCGGAGCCCGGACCGCGGATGCGTCCCGCACCCGGAGCTAGTGTGGCCCTAGCCTAAGAGTAAGCTTTTGGCCTTGCAGCCTTCATCAGACTCGAATCTTGTATGCTGACAAGATGTTGGAGCACACAGCTATATACATGCAACATTAAAAGGGATACTTAAATACATGTTATTAAGATGCCTTAATTGACTTTAACACTAACCACTAATGCTTTATTTCCTACCATAATAACCTCTACTCCCATATATAGTTATTGCTGTATACAGTATATATGCTTATTCCTGCTATTACTATTCTCATACTTGCCCTTGCCTGTACTAATCCCGCCCACTATAATGGAGCATACATTTGCTCATGTATTGAATTAAAATATAAAACCCAGATGAACCTAAACTGACCCTAGAACAATTGGTATTAATGCTATAGCTCCACCCACTGCCTTCTTCCTATGGCTTAACAGCGTCCCAGTTACCAGATCCTGCTTGTGATGTCACCAGTCTCTGGGTGGGATTCTATCACCTCCAGATCCCCTTTTGGATATCTTGATAGAACCTTTCCCTACATATATCCCTGCATGGAGGGGCTCGGCGAAGGTGGCAGTGAAAGTCTGGAGGTGCTTCATTTGGTCAAAGAAGGAGATCTGCCCAGCCTCATAATCCAGATATATCCTAATTTTCTTACTTGTGATCTTGGCAGGGCACTGGAATTCTATGTCATCATGTGTTACAGTATATGTATCTCCATCTCTGTCCAACCCACAAGACTTTTTGTTACTGCCGATTTCTGACTTACTACCTTTCCTGTCTATACTGGAGTAACACATCCCGACTATCCAGCTACGAGACCTGCTGACATCCACTTCCCAGAAATGTCGCCCTGAGGAGAAGCTCTGACTGCTCATCACCTGAGGACAGTCAAATCTCTCTGCTGTCTCTGGCTGCTTCTTTCTTGACCTGGTTGCAGTTTTTCTGTCATCTGATATAGTTAGGTTATTACAAGCTGTGTTTTCATCCAGTGATATATCTGCAGCGTACGTTAAAAACGGGCGACGGGAAAAAAGGGCGCCAGGATTAAACGAAAAACTCATTTAACGTTTAAAAAAAATTTTAAAAGGTATTTTTCCATTAAAATGTCGTTTGAAAAGTTTTAAATACATAATAACGACTTAATAAAGAATTATTTTTTTAAAACTTAATATAAGTTTATGTATATGTAATCAATAATTAACGTTTGATAAATGCATTAATTTAAAAGGTAAATAGTGTGCTGGAGCGACCAACAATTATAAACGTAAATAAAAATTATTAAATAGAGAGAAGATTTAGACGATAACGATAGTATTTGAAACAGAAATTATCGTTAGAAATCAAAAGGTACTTTATGTCGAAATAAAATTTTAAACTTTAAACAGAGGTTTGTATATGCATAAAAATAAACGGAAATATGTACTTTCTTTTTGGGGGTGTACTTTTAAACGAAACTTAAATTTTATGAAAACTTAAACGTCCGTTTAATAATATCGTCTAAAACAACTAATTTAAATTATTTAACGAGTATCTATGTGTTTCGACCAGTGAAAAAGTTAAAAGATAAAGTACACAACTCACATGTGCACCCATTTAAACGAAACCTATTGTTATACAAAACGCAAACAATCGTTTAAAATAGCATTTTAAAATAATGCTTGTACATTTTAAACGAAATTTACGATGCTTGATTGGCAAATAACTTTAAACGTTAAATAACCGTTTGTATTTAAATGCCGTTCTTAACGTTAAATCATAGTTTGGTAAACTTAAACTTTCGTTTAAAAGCACTTTGATTATTTTATGTATATATAATTATATTAACATATATAATTTTTTTTTTTTTTTTTTTTTTTTTTTTTTTATGGTGTCGGTTGGTTGGTGTAGTTATGTTTTCTAACTTTTTGGTGTACTTTTATTGTTATTATTGAAATTTTTCATAACTTTTTCAGGTATTTAGGAAATCCATGATAATATACATTTACCGTTATAATAATGAATAGCAGGGGTCTCTAACTGAATTAACCTGTGGGCTGCAGGAGGGAAAGTCAGGATGATGCTGGGCCGCATAAGGGATTTCCTACAAAATGTCCTCAAATGTCTTCCCATACAGCTGTTATGATGCCCTATCTTGCATTGATTATTATTGACACACTGAAGCAAAATATTTTGCCTATTTTACCTTATAATTCCCTTCAGTGCTCCCACTACAAGTAATCTGCCGTGTCCATGCCACAAAACGTGAGCTGCAGAGTCCACAAATCCCCCGGGGGGAGGGGGGGGGGGGGGGGCAATCCGCTGACATTTCCTGGAGGTGGATCGCCGCTTCTGCCCGCCCCTCTCACTGTAATGAAGAGTGAGAGGAGTGGGCAGAGGCAGCGATCGGCTGCAATTGACTTCAGGAGGGGCAGAGATGAATTTGTAAGATCTGCCCTTTCCCGGAAATGCTGGCGGATTTGTCCCCAGGGGATTTGGGGGCTCTGCAGCCCTCATTTTACGGCGGATTACTTAGGAGCACTGTAGCAAACTATAATTTAAAATAGGCAAAAATAGTTAGCTTTAGCGTGTCTTTTGCTGGCGCGGGCCACAAAATATTGTACTGAGGGCAGCAAATGGCCTGCGTGCCGTGAGTTTGAGACTCCTGCTGTATAACAAATGTTGTGTAATTTTACATTTTAAATAATTCACTTATACTCTTATTCCCTCCCCTACACATTTATATGTTATCTACAGCTGTCACTCTACTCATATGCTTTCCCTTGTGAGATAGGTTTGAATTGCAAAGTGACTTTTGTAGTTGGTAGTGGTTTTAATGTGTCCCAAATAAAAAAAATGATAAATTTTCTAAATTGAAATTGGCTGAAGGGTCCTATTTTGTGTAAGGGCTTGAGGTTGACATGTATGTTTAGTATTGAAATGTTTGGATGCTATAACTACCTGTTGCATTTAAGTGTCGCATGTCTGTAATTCTTCATTTGGTGTAGCAAATCTTCTTTGTGTTTCCACCATGCAGCTCACGCCACCTGTTGCTCACTTCTACAAAAGCATAGTGTTGTCCAGTTTTATTTAGTCTGTAAAATATGCACCAGGCCTACTTCTCTATTAACATTTATGTAAAAGCAGTTCCTGATTATTTTATTCCATCCCCATGCTCATGGATCAATCACACGCCACTGTCCTCGGCCTCCTTCAACTCTGGTACTGTTTTATTTAACTTCCTTATGCCATGTTAAGTCTTATTTAAGAGAAGTGCACTTTCTACGTATCTCTCCAGCATATGCTGGTATTTCTCCAGCATCTGATGTTCACATTAGTAGAATGCGTACTTCAAGAGAACCAGAGTTGAAGCACCCTCATGTCTTTTACCATAAATATCAGTGGGAACATGACAGTAAACACCTACCCTGCTTTTAGTTTCTTTCTTCTCTACTCAATTACTCTGTTAGCATCTGCGATAAGAAACCATGACTTCAAGGTTTGACCTGGAATCATCATAGCTGAGTCCGCCTGCTGTGAAGTCATTACAAGCCCTCCTCTCCTGGCTCTGCCTTCCTGCTTTGCATATACAGCATCAGGGAGGGCTGTGATGACAAGGGAGTGTTTGCTGTTGCCTAAGGCTTTTAATTACTTCACAGCAGGCGGACTCAGGTAATCTGATTCAAGGTCAAACCTTGACTGAAGGGCCAGTCATGGTTTCTTATCGCAGCTGCTAACAGAGTAATTGAGCAGAGAAGAAAGAAAGTAAAAGCAGGGTAGGTGATTACTGTCATGTTCCCACTGATATTTATGATAACATACATGAGCGTGCTTCATCTCTGGTTTACTGTAATTGTCAGAGGCTTAACAATTGTGGAGGAAGTACTGGTACTTGGTTCAGATGCACAACAGCTCTGAGGATTGGTGTCTTTGAACTATACATTTGAACGCTGATCGCTTCATATGAAAACCTTTTAGTTTACTTTATTTACTTACCTACTGAGATTAATTTTCATATATTGGTAGGTAGAGCCCTGTTGTATTGTCCTTGCCAGAGCCAAATTTTATTCCAGGGGTTGAATTGGTCAACTTTATTAAACAAGCAAAAAAGCTCCTTTGGATTATGGCCCATTACACACTGGCCTGTATTTTCACATTTCATTGCACTTATTTAAAGAGGAACTCCATTAAACATATGTACTGTTGGCAGTTGATGTAGCGGCTGCATGGTTTTCTTCTTTGTAAACTGCTATGAACAGCTGTTTCCTACAATGCGCTAAGTTTGACAAAGGAAACTGGGAAGAGCAGGGCTGAGCAGAGCCTACAGAGTCTACAGCTGTAGGGTGCAGTTTAGGAGGGGGTGCACAACTGACTCAGCTATCATTCCCCTATGGTGTTTGAAGCAGAGATAAATAAGAAAAGGAGAAAAATGGCAGTGACTAAGCCAGATCACTAGAGATAAAGGTGTTTAGGGGCCCTGCATCTCATCTTAGTGTAATAGCAATCAGTGTGAGTGTGTGAAGGCTGGGGTGGGAGGGATGGAGGAGGGGCCTCTTAGTGTAATAGCAATCAGTGTGTGAAGGCTGGGGTTGGAGGGATGGGGGAGGGGCCTCTTAGTGCAATAGCAATCAGTGTGTGACGGCTGGGGGGGATTGATGGAGGGCCGCACTTTGGTGTTTCAGCCTTGGGTGCTGGAGCACCTTGTACCAGCTGTGCCCAACAGTATGTACTTTTCTTGTGGGCGGAAAGGGGTTCTGAACACAGTGTCCTAAATTCATTAAGCTTACTGACAAACTTTTCAGAAAGTTTAATAATGTACCTCATGGTTGAAATGTAATGTTGAATTCACTAAGGTGTTATATATTTCTGTAATGTTTTATCGACAAGACATTCAAGAAATCAGTAACACCTTACTGAATTCCAAAGGAAATTTTCCACATAAACATACAGTACATTTTTGTAATGTTTGGTAAAGTGTTTGATAAAGATAATTGAGTAGAGGGCAATATCATTCATTCATACAGCGCACCTTGACGGTATATTTCTTAAAGTAATTTGATTTCTCATGTACAATTGGGTATCAGGCACTATTTAGGATATAATTGCAATTGTGGTTGGAGTTCCTCTTTAATTTCGAAGCGTAAATCAGTGTCTTTACGAAACTGTGTAATATTGGACAACTTGGATGAAAACGTTATTTGTATACTAGTATATGGACCATTTGAATGAGAGGAAATGAGATTTCAATTTGCAAAAACCATTTTATTGCACATATACACGTACAGGTCAGGCACAAACGACAGCCAAACAATCAACTTTTCAGGAAGTGAAACACAATTTTTTTTAAAGGGGGATAGAAGGAAGGTTATTTTGTACAACATTCTACATGTCATCAGACAAACATTATTAACTCTTCCAAAGTTCTGTAGTTCTAATTTCCCCAAAATTAACCCCTTTAGGAAATGAAGAATTAAGAAGAAGCACCAGGTCTGCTTACTGTGGTTAATGCGTGTACAAAGGTATTACATGCATAACAGACAGGTGAGATGAGGACAGGCCGGTATGGTCATGACTGCTATTCCTGTTGCACCATTGTGTTTGCATGAAAGGTTATTTATAATTAGAGGCATATGGGTGTTACTGTTTACTTGTAGACAACACCAGTTGCTGGATACTTTTTCCGATCTCTCTGGATGCAGTACTTACTGAGTCACAAACAGATGAGAGTGAGCACCGTGCCAATAGGGAGATGCAGCGTGCTGTTGATTTCTCCCCATTGCCCCCTGGGGAGTACAGTCCAATATCAACTGAAAGGATTGGCACCGCTGTCTAGTATCCAAAGCTCTTTTAATGACACCCAAGTGGCAGCAGTGACAGAGTGCTGTTCCTGTAAAAAAAACTTTATGGAATTGCATAAAACACCTTTTCAGTAGTTTGTTAACTTTTTTTTCAAGAAACAGCACTTTGTCACTGCTGCCACTTGGGTGTCATTACAAGAGCTTTGGATACTAGACAGCGGTGCCAATCCTTTCATTTGATATTGGACTGACTGAGTCAAACATCTGAAACAAGTATGCAGCTAATTCAATCTGACTTGTTTCAAATCATCAGTTTTAGATTATTCTTGATAGGTTTTTGCTGAAAGTATCAGATAAGTGGAAAAAGTGACAGGCAACCACTATAATTGAAAAATGATTAATCCATATGCTTCTCATTGTACTTTCATCTTCAAACCTAGAAAGCAGAGATGGCGATTTTTCTTTTTTCTCCATTCATACATTGAATCAGGTATTATTTACTATGTTTGTCTTTGGTGTGTTGAATAATGTTTTGCTTAAAGAGAACCAGAGATGAAACACCCTCATGTATTTTATCATAGACATCAGTGGGAATATGACATCAAACACCTACCCTGCTTTTATTTTCTTCCTTCTCTGCTCAATTACTCTGTTAGCAGCTGCGATAAGAAACCATGACTGAGCCTTCAGTCAAGGTTTGACCTGGAATCAGATTAGCTGAGTACGTCTGCTGTGAATTCATTACAAGCCCTCCTCTCCTGGCTCTGCCTTCCTGCTTTGCATACACAGCATCAGGGAGGGCTGTGATGAGAAGGGAGTGTTTGCTGTTGCCTAAGGCTTGTAATGACTTCACAGCAGGCGGACTCAGCTAATCTGATTCCAGGTCAAACATTGATTGAAGGCTCAGTCATGGTTTCTTATCGCAGCTGCTAACAGAGTCATTGAGCTGAGAAGAAAGAAACTAAAAGCAGGGTAGGTGTTTAGTGTCATATTCCCACTGATGTTTATGATCAAATACATGAGCGTGCTTCATCTCTGGTTCTCTTTAAACCTTACATCTTAGTTAGACTACATTGTTTGTGGAATTGTAATGAACGGGTGAATTCTTCAATATTTTACACAACAGTGCACGAACTTTGATTACATCTTACAGCGTTGCTCGTGATTATCATTTGAAATGTCAAATTGTAGAGTAAAGAGTGTAAAGCCACATACACACATCAGACCATAGTCTTTTGAAAATGAAAGATAACAGACCAATTTTACCCCCTTCCATATAGTATGAGAGCCATACCTACACAGTCTATTCTATGGAGCTGAACTCCCCATCAGACAGAAATCTTACCCCCTTCCATGTAGTATGAGAGCCATACCTACACAGTCTATTCTATGGAGCTGCACTCCCCACCAGACAGAAATCTTACCCCCTTCCATGTAGTATGAGAGCCACACCTACACAGTCTATTCTATGGAGCTGAACTCCCCATCAGACAGAAATCTTACCCCCCTTCCATGTAGTATGAGAGCCATACCTACACAGTCTATTCTATGGAGCTGCACTCCCCACCAGACAGAAATCTTACCCCCTTCCATGTAGTATGAGAGCCACACCTACACAGTCTATTCTATGGAGCTGAACTCCCCATCAGACAGAAATCTTACCCCCCTTCCATGTAGTATGAGAGCCATACCTACACAGTCTATTCTATGGAGCTGCACTCCCCATCAGACAGAAATCTTACCCCCTTCCATGTAGTATGAGAGCCACACCTACACAGTCTATTCTATGGATCTGAACTCCCCATCAGTCAGAAATCGTACCCCCTTCCATGTAGTATGAGAGCCACACCTACACAGTCTATTCTATGGAGCTGCACTCCCCATCAGACAGAGATCTTACCCCCTTCCATGTAGTATGAGAGCCACACCTACACAGTCTATTCTATGGAGCTGCACTCCCCATCAGACAGAAATCTTACCCCCTTCCATGTAGTATGAGAGCCACACCTACACAGTCTACTCTATGGAGCTGCACTCCCCATCAGACAGAAATCTTACCCCCTTCCATGTAGTATGAGAGCCACACCTACACAGTCTATTCTATGGAGCTGCACTCCCCATCAGACAGAAATCTTACCCCCTTCCATGTAGTATGAGAGCCACACCTACACAGTCTATTCTATGGATCTGAACTCCCCATCAGACAGAAATCTTACCCCCTTCCATGTAGTATGAGAGCCACACCTACACAGTCTATTCTATGGAGCTGCACTCCCCATCAGACAGAAATCTTACCCCCTTCCATGTAGTATGAGAGCCACACCTACACAGTCTATTCTACGGAGCTGCACTCCCCATCAGACAGAAATCTTACCCCCTTCCATGTAGTATGAGAGTCACACCTACACAGTCTATTCTATGGAGCTGCACTCCCCATCAGACAGAAATCTTACCCCCTTCCATGTAGTATGAGAGTCACACCTACACAGTCTATTCTATGGAGCTGCACTCCCCATCAGACAGAAATCTTACCCCCTTCCATGTAGTATGAGAGCCACACCTACACAGTCTATTCTATGGAGCTGCACTCCCCATCAGACAGAAATCTTACCCCCTTCCATGTAGTATGAGAGCCACACCTACACAGTCTATTCTATGGAGCTGCACTCCCCATCAGACAGAGATCTTACCCCCTTCCATGTAGTATGAGAGCCACACCTACACAGTCTATTCTATGGAGCTGCACTCCCCATCAGACAGAAATCTTACCACCCTCCATGTAGTATGAGAGCCACACCTACACAGTCTATTCTATGGAGCTGCACTCCCCATCAGACAGAAATCTTACCCCCTTCCATGTAGTATGAGAGCCACACCTACACAGTCTATTCTATGGAGCTGCACTCCCCATCAGACAGAGATCTTACCCCCTTCCATGTAGTATGAGAGCCACACCTACACAGTCTATTCTATGGAGCTGCACTCCCCATCAGACAGAAATCTTACCACCCTCCATGTAGTATGAGAGCCACACCTACACAGTCTATTCTATGGAGCTGCACTCCCCATCAGACAGAAATCTTACCCCCTTCCATGTAGTATGAGAGCCACACCTACACAGTCTATTCTATGGAGCTGCACTCCCCATCAGACAGAAATCTTACCCCCTTCCATGTAGTATGAGAGCCACACCTACACAGTCTATTCTATGGAGCTGCACTCCCCATCAGACAGAAATCTTACCCCCTTCCATGTAGTATGAGAGCCATACCTACACAGTCTATTCTATGGAGCTGCACTCCCCATCAGACAGAAATCTTACCCCCTTCCATGTAGTATGAGAGCCACACCTACACAGTCTATTCTATGGAGCTGATCTCCTCATCAGACAGAAATCTTACCCCCTTCCATGTAGTATGAGAGCCACACCTACACAGTCTATTCTATGGAGCTGCACTCCCCATCAGACAGAAATCTTACCCCCTTCCATGTAGTATGAGAGCCACACCTACACAGTCTATTCTATGGAGCTGCACTCCCCATCAGACAGAGATCTTACCCCCTTCCATGTAGTATGAGAGCCATACCTACACAGTCTATTCTATGGAGCTGAACTCCCCATCAGACAGAAATCTTACCCCCTTCCATATAGTATGAGAGCCCTACCTACAGAGTCTATTCTATGGATCTGAACTCCCCATCAGACAGAAATCTTTGCAAGATGCTGCACACAAAGATGCTGCACACAAAGATGCTGTACACATTCAAAAAATCAGTCTCTGCAAAAGATCTGTTCCTGCAAAAGATTCGTTCCTGCAAAATGCATTCATAGTCTATGAGATCTGCAGATCCTAATACACACCTTGTTTAACAGACATTCATGTGCAGATCAGATCCATCAGGATGGATTTTCAGATCTGCAGATGATTGTCTGATCTGCAGATGAATGTCAGTTAAACAAGGTGTGTATGATGATCTGTAGATCTCATAGACTATCATTGCAATTTGCAGGAAGGGATCTTTGGCAGGAACAGTTCTTTTGCAGAGACTGATCTTTTGTGTCAGTACAGCATCTGTGTGTGCAGCATCTTGCAAACATTTTTTTTCAGATGGGGAGTTCAGCTCCATAGAAAAGACTGTGAAGGTATGGCTCTCATTATACATGAAAGGGGGTAAAATTGGTCTGTGATCTTTCATTTTTTAAAGACTATGGTCTGATGTGTGTATGAGCCTTAAGGTTGAAAGATTGGCTTTAAGTTATGGAAGTGTGTTCACTATGTTAAAGAAGCTGCTGTCACCAGAGTGGAAGCAAACCATCTTGATTAACTCACAGGTATTTGAAAAGAATAGTTATTAATTGTTTTTGACAACTTTAAGAAAAAATCCAACCTATGAAAGGAAAGTATATACATAATCCATAATACTTGCGGCATCCTCCCGCCCATGACAGCCATCCTGTGCCATCGCAACAGCTGCGGAGGCTCCTGGTCTTATGCCCTGGTGCAGTAGACCTCACCAGGTCAGATTTCGTGTCAGGCACTTTGGTGCTCCATCACGCAGGGGAATTTGCTGCGACTTACATATTCAGGCCTGTTGTGTGCATGGTTTAGGAACCTGTGCTTTACAGTCCTGATGATGTCTGGTGTACCACGTAACACTAGCGGTTGAGTGCGGAAGACGACGAACACATATAGACCTTTAAAGTATGGCTGCACAAATGGCGAAACCAAGATCCTACTCAGCAGTGGCAAGGGCACAGGACGCCCTTTTTAGTGGCTGTAGGAAGCCACAAGTATATTGTGTTATGTACATACTTTCTTTAACAGCTTATACTCTCACTTAAAGTTACGCCAATTCTACATGGTTAATAAAAACTATGCCCATCAATGTACAGCATGAAGTAAGTGTGTAAAGAAGTTCTGCTTATCATTTTTCATATTTTGACCACATGGGCATAAGTTGTCAAAAATAACATTGGTAGGTAAATAGGCAGTATTTCTTGTGTCAGATTTATTTTCTCTGTTATGAAGGAATATTTTTACTTGTGCACAGAGTTATGTACCACAAATATGTTAACCTGAAAAACAGAATTCTATACTCTTTTTTTTTCCTCTGTACCTCAAAATAAAGTTATGAAAGTGTTATGGAAAGTAAACAAATGCTTTCTCAGCATAAATAGTGTTATAATTCTAGGATACACAATGAAATAACTGTACATAATATCAATCAACCATACCCACTAGTCCTAGTAAACAATTCTAATAGTGATACATAAAGGCACCTTATCACTTACAGGAACAAATGTGATAAAACAATTTTCAAAGCCAATTTCTTAACATAGAACTTTTTCTTATAATGTCTATCTAACCATACACTAATTAGTTGTATGTACTTTCACGTGTCTCCTGTTTTCATAAATGTTTGCCTTGCTTTTGGAGACACTAATGGGACTTAAAGAGAACCAGAGATGAAGCACCCTCATATATTTTATCATAAACATCAGTGGGAATATGACAGTAAACACCTACCCTGCTTTTAGTTTCTTTCTTCTCTGCTCAATTACTCTGTTAGCAGCTGCGATAAGAAACCATGACTGAGCCTTCAGTCAATGTTTGACCTGGAATCATTATAGCTGAGTCCGCTTGCTGTGAAGTCATTACAAGCCCTCCTCTCCTGGCTCCGCCTTCCTGGTTTGCATACACAGCATCAGGGAGGGCTGTGATGAGAAGGGAGTGTTTGCTGTTGCCTAAGGCTTGTAATGACTTCACAGCAGGCGGACTCAGCTAATCTGATTCCAGGTCAAACCTTGATTGAAGGCTCAGTCATGGTTTCTTATCGCAGCTGCTAACAGAGTCATTGAGCCGAGAAGAAAGAAACTAAAAGCAGGGTAGGTGTTTAGTGTCATATTCCCACTGATGTTTATGATAAAATACATGAGCGTGCTTCATCTCTGGTTGTCTTTAAGTTGAATAGTAATGAGAGTTATGTTGATCATAGTCTGCCGTATAGATTTCTTTCTGATCAATGCTATTTGAATGGCTATCCTGATGATCCTCTTATTCCCATTAGATTGGTTCAGTCTTCAGCATGTGTATACACTGTATTCTCCCCAAACAAAAAAAAAATTGTGAACAGTTATTTGTATTTATTATTCTTTCACCAACAAAATTGGATTCCCTCGCATTCCTCTGCTAGTGAACTGGCGCTAACTGTTCCTAACTATTTAATTTTATCCATCCGTTAATTTGTTTCTTCATGAAAAAAAGTGGAGGGGTGTTGAGAAAAGTAAATCAATGTTATGTAATCAGTAGAGACTGCTGTATAATACTATGCAACTTACATTCACCGAAATCTTAATGGGTACTCAAAGTACCCATGTGGTCGGTATAATACGAAAGTAATGCATATTTTTATTTTGAACCCAATCCCTGAATATGTTGGTTTTAGAATAAAAATTATTATAATAAACTGTTTTCAAACTATTAGTTTTTGAAGAGAATATAGTTTATGGACAGATTACAGCGTTAGTAATAAAATGGACAATTTTTATGCGCATAAGTGCTATGTATCTGTAGCCAATGTAAGTGTTTCATAAACTTTCAACATTGGCCTTGTGTTATAATGAGAACAGAACAACGGCTAATAAAATAGGCCTGTACGGACGGTTTACATGGTGTATTGGACTCATGAGAGGGTATGTTTCGTTCTTATTAAGTTTTCTTTGAAGAGAGGAGTGTTAATTACATTTTGAATAAGATTTTTGTACAGGCTGTACAACAATCTTTAGTCTATGTACATTAATCACCCTTTCATTAAAGGAAAGGTACAAGGCACATAAAAAAAACATTATTACTTGTCCGGTGCTTCTACCAGTCCCTTTTTATCCATCCTGTGCCCTCGTACACACTCACTGCTGTTCAATTCCCCCCCCTGGCAGCTATCTGACCTTGAAGGTAAGGGCCGCATTGCTTCATGTTGTATGCATTCCTGCTACTGCAGTAACATCTTCACATACATTGTTATGCTTTAATTGTGCATTGCGTAAATGTTTGTTCCAACACCAACTGGAATGCGTAAAAATGAATCCAATGCGACCATGACCACAGAAGTCAGAAAGTGGACAGCAGGGGAATGGAGCATCCGTGAGTGACTACGAGGGCACACAATGACTGTATGGGGCTGTTAGAAGCCACAGGTAAATTTATATATATATTATTTTTTTTTACTTTAACCCTCCCTTTAACATTTATTATGACTATTTTCTAGGAATGTGTGTGGTGTATATGTGCCGTTACATGGGAATGCGTTGCAAATAAAATTATGACACTATATAACAACACATTGTATTTGGAGAAAACTCACGATTGTTCTTAGCAACCTAAATTGTAATGTACTTTATCACTTTGAGAAATGTTAAGTAAAGCAAAAAGAAAATTTGGGGCCTAACTTTGTGAATCGGAGCTGCTGTAATGCTTGCGATGTTTCTTCCTGTGTTTTTTTTTCTTTTGGTTCATAGCTTTCATTTCTGAAAGCATCCCTTTTTGGTTTTCCAGCATTTGCTGTTGACCTTGAGACATGGTAGTTAGTAATTGCAGTGTACTTTGTTGGATTTCAAGAAATTTGCGAGTTACATCAATTTCACTACTCTCACTTCGTTTATGTTGAACTGCTGTTAAACTGTCACATTGAGGTTTGTAATTTTGTGCCACAGTGGAAATTGGTTGTTCCTTTGGAGTACTATTGGCAGTACTTAATTCCAAAGTTTGCTGGACTGACCAGTTATCTGCTATGCCTAGAGTGACACTAAAATTTGGTGAGACGTCTAATTCTGAAATGTTGGATTGGTTATCACTCTCCAAATCAGAATTTCTATTTACTTGGTCACAACGAGAAACAAGGTGATGCCTGCTTTCAAAAAAGGGAGTTTCCTCAAAATTAGAGTGCCTCTCAAGTGGTTTGAAAGGCACAACTTGTACATGTGAAGAACCCTTTTGTTTTTTCTGTGGTGATACAAAAACTGTACAATTGGTAAAACAGCCACCTTCATCTTGGTTCAGTTCTGCAGTACCAATAAATTTTCTGATTTTCATATGCTTAGCAAGTCCTATGTCAGTTTCATGCCTACGATCAGCAATGTTACTCGATGCTACTCGACACCTATTCGGTCTGTCTGGAATACTATCATTTCTACGTTGGCCTCTTGGCTCTAGAAAAGTTTCCTGATTGTCCATCTCGGTTATGTGACTAATATTTTCATTTCTACGTAGGCCTCTTGGCTCTACAACAGTTTCCTGATTGTCCATCTCGGTTATGTGACTAATATTTTCATTTCGACGCTGGCTACTTGGCTCCACCGAAATTTCCTGAGTGTCCATCTCGTTCATGTGAGTAATATTTTCATTTGTACGCTGCCTACTTGGCTCTACCAAAATGTCCTGAGTGTCCATCTCGTTCATGTGAGTAATATTTTCATTTGTACGCTGCCTACTTGGCTCTACCAAAATGTCCTGAGTGTCCATCTCGTTCATGTGAGTAATATTTTCATTTGTACGCTGCCTACTTGGCTCTACCAAAATGTCCTGAGTGTCCATCTCGTATATGTGACCATTGTTTTCTTTTCTACGTTGGCTACTTTGTTCTACTACATTTTCAGAAGAGTCCTTCTCGTTGAGGATGTCTACATTATGCTGCTGTTGATGGTCAGGTGAACAAACAAAGTCATTCAACCTCTGATTTTGTGTATCCTTACCACATATCGATGTCGATGCTTCACTTTGTACTGTACCATTTTGTTGTTGAGGAGGAAGTACTTTTTCTGTAGTAGTATTCGGTGTTGTTGCTTTCTCTTTCTGTACATCTTGTACTTTTCTTTTTCGGTACGGTTTATTCACTGTAAATTTATGAAAATTATAATGTTATCTACATTGATTACTAATTAGGTTCATTTCAAAACAATCTATTGGAAGAATGTAGCTGTGTACATTACATACAAAAAATGTTCACACATCTTTTAATGTACATAATTTTATTCTGTGCCTTTAAAAGTATGGATTTATAAAAGTTGAAGGATAGTAACATAACCAAACAATGAGCAACAACTGAAATTATTGCATATTGCCTGTTTTTCAAAGTATACACCGCTTTGAAATTATTAATGGTTGAGCACTGTTAGTATTATGTACCTCTTGTACTTGAGCAAGAGAATGCCGAGAGTGTACATATCAGTAAGTAAAGCAAAAGGTGTATACTTTGGAAAATCTTCATTATTGCATATGCATAGTAGTTTAACACTGTTTGTGTATGTACTACACTTCTACATGTATTAATGCATAGTCTGGAGGCTTTCGGCATAACTCCTTAATTTTCATCATCTTTAAAGTAAAGAAAATATTTCCAATGAGACGGTACGTACAAAATGTCGGTGTACAATGGATTGAAATTCTACTTGTGATAAATAATTACTCTAAACGACACTTGGTAAGTGACAATGAAAGAAAATGCAATTTGACACATCCCGCCTATGTGCCGGAGTCAATATTCTCTTATTTTTTAGTAACTGTACGCTACCTTAAAATCTAAATTGCAAAATATGTCCAAAATTGAAAAATATATTGATGCTGCAATGAAAAGACTTTAACGCCTATGTTTGTATTGTTGAAATAAACAGTAGACAGTGTGCACCATACAGCTGTATAGCACTTTACCTTGTAATAAAGTCCAGGGCCTGTCAAAGTTTATGATAACCAGAGATGGAGCACCCTCATGTATTGTATCCTGAATATCAGTGATAATATGAGAGTAAACACCTACCCTGTTTTTTTTTTTTTTTGAATGCTCAATTACTGGGATTAGTAGTTGGGAAACTAAAGCATGACAGACCGTTCAGTTAAGGTGTGACCTGGAATACGATTAGCAGAGTCCGTCTGCTGTGAAGTCATTACAAGCCATACTCTCCAGGCCTTCCTGCTTTGAATACACAGAATCACAGACGGCTGTCATAAGAATGGAGTGGTTGCTGTTGCCTAGGGCTTGCAAACACTTCACAGCTGACGGACTCAGCTAATCTGATTCCAGGCCACACCTTGACTGTAGTCTCAGTAATGGTTTATTTTCTCAACTGCTAAACTAGTAATTGAGCATGGAAGAAAGAAAATAAAAGCAGGGTAGGTATTTACTCTCATAGTAACACTCACATTTAGGATACAATACATGAGGGTGCTCCATCTATGGTATTCTTTCACCTTACCCCATGAATTAGAAGGAAAACATTTTGCTATTGTACATTGTTTGTAGTTAGGTAAAATTTGTAACTACTGTCCGAAGTGAATAATTGTCCACTTTGACATGTTATGGAATTATATAAGTTGTTATCTTACTTTTTCATGGATCGAAGTAATTGTGTATGGGAAATAAATGTCTTAGATAAAAGAAGTAATGAAACAACGTTAAAGTACTGGCTAATCAAATTGAGAGGGGTAATACTCTGGATCATATTGATGACTGTCCATACCTATATCCCCTACAAAGTACAAATAAATATTTATGATAGTCAGACACTGTGTACACAAAACATGTAAAATCATGAACAATAATCAAAAAGGTGTGATTGTGTTACAATGAAATACTCTGACCTATTCTTATTCCGATTCGTGGATGGGCAATAACTGTCCTTTTAACCAACTTTTCCCATTCATTGTAGTAGATCTCTTCTCCTTCTGATTCTTCCTTCATCATTGCCTTCACCTGACGTCTACAATCTTGGAAGCGACGTCGGCATGTTAATCCAGTACGTGGTCTCCTCTTTACTTCTGAAACCTTTGTATTTAATTTATAAAAAAACATATTAAAATTTTACAGAATGTCATTTATAATAAAAATGTATCTTCACTTTTTTACTATACAGTGATGACAAACTACATCGAAGAAGCGGCAAAGTGAAGCCATTTTTGAACAGTCTAGCAAACATGCAAGAACAGGACTTCAGACGAGGGTTCAAAATACAGACGACCTATTGCACAGATGGAGGTTAAAGGTCAAGCTCTTGGTAATACACAGGGTCCAACAAGTATCATTAGCCACATCAACAAGGTTTGAAAACCTCGATACTGAAAGTTTAACGGAAACACACAAAAAAAAGGCTTTTGGTCTTTTAGAGCAGTGTTTATGAAAACTACCCTCAGGGCACAGCAACAGTGCATGCTTTGCAGAAAACCCCAAACATGCACAGGTGAGCTAATTAGTGACTCAGCAGAGCTGATTAAGTACCTCTCCGGACTTCCACAAAACATGCACTGTTGGTGTGACCTGAGGGTAGTGCAGCGAAACACTGATTTAGAGACTTCGGTGGTCTTTCCTGGTACCCTCATAACACAGTTGGATCTACCCAAAGCAAAATTTGTTAACATTTTCAACATACTACTTTGTCAACCAAAGTAGGATTTGCAAATATTCAGTCAGCACATAGCTACTGAAGAAGGGTGGCACTATACTGTGCCTGCGCAGACAGGCTATCCTGCATGATAACGCATGTGCAGTATAGAGCCATACAGAGTATAGAGACCAATAAGACCGCTATACATTCTTTTTGACTAGACCCATGTGAAGGAGAAAGTCCCCAAAAAGGTTACGTTCGGAAACTTGGAGTGGTTTACGACGAAAAGGCTGGGCATGGCAGATTCTGAGATTGGCAGTTGCGTATTGTGTGGCATAACGGTTGGTCTCAGCCACAATTAAGTAGTAGAGACCAACAGTGATCAGAAAAAAAAAGGGGAGGGTGAGGGTTTGTCCGGGTGATCAGAAGCCTGCAGGGGGCAGATTAGGGCCTGATCTGATGGGTAGTTGTGCTGGGGGGTGACATGATGTGATTGATAGGTGTTTACTCGGTGATTACAGGGAAAAAACAGATGTCTATAATGCACTGGTGAATTAATAAGGGGGGGGGCGGCTGTGTTTAATCTGAGCATGTGGGGGTGGTGATTGGCTGCCCGCAAGGGACAGATTAGGGTCTGATTTGATGGGTAGCAGTGACAGGTGGTGACAGGGAGTGATTGACAGGTGATTATAGGGGATGATAGATTTGTGTAGTACACAGGGGTGTAGGGTCTGGGTAGAATCAGAAGGGTTGGGGGGTGATCAGGAGCCCTCAGGGGGCAAGTTAGGGACCTAAAAAAAAATTGCATTGAAAGATAGTGACAGGGAGTGATTGATGGGTGTGTACGGGGGTGATTGGGTGCAAACAGGAGTCTGAGGGGGTGGGCAGGGGGGGGTCTGAGGGGTGCTGTGGGCAATCAGGGGGAGGGGGAGATAGATCACTGTGTTTGGGAGCACATGGGGTGGGTGCAGCCTGCACTGGTGGTCCCTCGGACACTGCGACCACCAGGGCAGGAGGCAACCTGGATGACAGAGGCACAAACATGTGGGTAGACTGATCACCATATTAAAATTTTTAGTGATAGTGTACTAACACAATACAACATTAGGAGCATATGGATAACATAACATAATCAGTCAATAGCAAAACATAAACAGATTGATTAACAATAATTGAATATTTCACAAAACAACATACATGTATTTTACCTTTTTTGCGATATAGACCCAGTCCTCCTCTTTACGTTTCCGTGCTACTTGGTGTTTGTCTCTCTTCATTAGGGTGGAGTACTGAGCGCAAACCATCCGACACAAAAAAACATTTTCTGCCATTGTGAATCTTTGATTCCTGTTTACTTTGCCAGGCGTTTGGCAACTACTGCTTTCACCGCTTACTTCTTCACTATTGCCAGGTTGGGTGGTATTTGTATTAGGTACATCATTTAGATTCTCAAAGTCCTCTTCCACACTTCGATGAGCAGTTAAATGGTTGTCATTTGAGTAATCAGAATTACCCCCTTCACTATTATTTTCTAAATTGGAAGAACTTGATGATACGTCACCTTCTACATCAGTATATTCTTCTTCTTCTTCTTCTTCTTCTTCTTCTTCTTCTTCTTCTTCTTCTTCTTCTTCTTCTTCTTCTTCTTCTTCTTCTTCATTGTCATCATCATCATGTTCCTCATCCATCTCAGATCCTTCTTCATCTACATTCATATCTCCAACACCCCTGTTTTCATTTTCTACTTCATCTCCATATTCTTCTCCATTTTCAGTATGCTGATTTTTGTCCTCATCATCATCACTCACAAATCCATTTCTACCTTCCTCATCTTCCACAGATGACTGTCCATCTTCCTCATGCTCCACAGGCTCATACTCATTGTCAGCATGTTTCAGCTTATCATTGTTTTCCTCTCTCTCCTTTTTTCCTCGAATCTCATCTTCCTTACTCTGCTCAGATCCATCTCTAACTACATACTGCAACACAGTGCCTTGTTCATTTACATCCTCATGTTCATGTACCTTATTTGAACCTTGTACTTTGTTTATATGTTCATTTCTAAGTTCATTATGCTGATTTTCATCTTGCTCTTTATCATCTCCCACACATCCATTTATACCTTCTTCATCCTCAGCAGCTGACTTTCCACTTTTCTCACAGAGTACACTATTATCATGCTCATTGTCCTTTTCCTCCACCTTTTTATCCTGCGTTTTATTTTTTGGCCCAACAGATCCATCTCTAGCTTCAACATCCACCACAGTACTTTGGTCATGTACATTTTCACCTTCATTATCATGTATATCACAATCAGCCACTTGTTTATCATTGTCAATAGTTCTCTCATTTTCTTTCTCAACATTAGGAACCTCCTTGTTGTGCATTCTATGTGCATGTATTTTTTTCTTACATTTTTCAATTATTTCTTCTTCTGGAACAGAAAGCGTTTCTTTATCTGGCTTCTCACTATCCATCTCCTTATCCTTTTCAGCGTCTGATATATAATCCTCATCAATGTGCAGTGTAAAGCTGTGATCAGAATCGTACTCTAAAGTAGTATTTGGTTCTTCAAATTTTGGATCTTTCGAATCTATTTCTGCCCTATAATTTTCCTCATCTAAATCGATATCGGAAGGCCTATTTCCAACTTCACAAATATCATCATTGCATGGCTCTATGTACGCATGGCGTGTAACAGTACAACCCTTCACAGTACTGGCTTCTTCATACACTTGCACAAATGGCTGTCCCAACGTTTGGTGGTCTATTGGTATCAACATTAAAGTTACCATCTCTTCCTCGTCATCCGCATGTTCACTTTCTAACTGCTGCGTCACAGGTTTCTTTGCGGTATCCGATACCTCCCCGCCGTCATTATGTACATTTTCAACCACCGGGACAGTATTTAACTTGAATCTTTTCTTACTTTTTTTTGTACACGGAGGTGTAGGCCTGGAGTCCACACAATTTTTGCAGTTCCGCGGCCTTAGAATCCTGGTGGGACGTAAGCTTCGGCTAGACATTGCTGGGAAGAAGCTGCGTCACCAAAGAGATCTCGCAAGGGGCGCGCCTTTCCTCATCCCCTGAAAGTCACGTGAACGTCAGTTACGCAGTGACGTAATCCCGCGGTACCTAATCTTAAAGAGAAGCGCGGAGAGAGCTATGTGCGCATGAGCAAAATCCTGAACTCGAGCGCAGAGAAAGCTATGTGCGCATGAGCTAAATCAAAAAATCGTTCTGGCGGGCTTTCTCTTAGTTCACGCGGGCAATCGCGGAACATGTTTGTGTGTACGTAATACATAAAATGGACCAATAGGAGGAATACAGGAAATTGAATATATGTTCATGCACCAATCACAAAACTGCCCTATGATTGACAATTTTCTCAGCTTATAGGCTTACCTACAATTTTAATAAAAACACATTTCCCTTTGCACTGCATCGCATTCAGTTTTGTTTTATAGAAAAAGCACAGCTGAATACAGAGCTTTATCTACTGCATATATTGTGAGTATAATATTCATTTTATACATTATTTCTAATATTGAAATATGTACTTATAAGAAATCTAGATTACTAAACAGGGAAAAAAATACATATAGAGAGAGAGAGATGTACAAAAAATATATAGAGCAATATAGAGAGAGAGAGAGAGAGAAAGAAATAGTTTTCAAAAAAAATTAATGGAGCAATCAATATACATATATATATATATATATATTTGTATATATAAACTAACAACTGTCTCTCTTTAGGAGGGATGGTCCCTCATTATGAGCCCTGTCCCTCTTTCCTCTTCATTTGTCCCTCTTTCATGACTTTCCTGTCCCTCTTTTTATTTAAATCTACATATCTCTCTACTATAAAATGTTTTTTATTGACTATAAAGTTTATTCTCATCCTTTATATTGATATATTAGCAATGTAATAAATGTGAATATGATGAATAAATGTTCCAGGATAGCAAGTAGTAGTGTTTTTTTTTTTTTTTTTAAAAATTATTTCACTAATGAAATCTTCACTGAATAATTTACTAGGAGTGTGATGGGTGCGTGATGAGGGGTGTGGGAGGGGCTTTGCTTGAGTGTCCCTCTTTGTCATTTCAAAAAGTTGGAAGGTGTGTGTGTGTGTGTGTGAGTGTGTGTGTCAGTGTGAGTGTGTGTGTGAGTGAGTGAGTGTGTGTGAGTGAGTGTGTGTCTGTGTGTGAGTGTGTGTGTGTGTGTGTCATTGTGTGTGTGTGTGTCAGTGTGTGTGTGTGTCAGTGTGAGTGAGTGTGTGTGTGAGCGATTGAGTGTCTGTGAGTGTGTGTGAGTGAGTGTGTGTCTGTGTGTGTCTGTGTGTGTGTGTTGTGAGTGAGTGAGTGACTGTGTGTGTAAGAGAGGGATGTAGTAATGAACATCAGTGATATTGCCGCGTTGTTGAAAACCATGACCACCTTTTCAATCCCCGCCACTCTTAGGCCACATACACACATCAGACCATAGTCTTTTGAAACTGAAAGATCACAGACCAATCTTACCACCCTTCATGAAGTATGAGAGCCATACCTTCACAGTCTTTTCTATGGAGCTGAACTCCACATCAGACAGAAATCTTTGCAAGATGCTGAACACGCAGATGCTGTACAGACTCAAAAGATCAGTAGCTGCAAAAGATCTGTTCCTGCCAAAAATCCATTCCTGCAAATTGCAATGATAGTCTATGAGATCTGCTGATCATCATACACACATGATTTAACTGACATTCATCTGCAGATCAGATCCACCAGGATGGATTTTCAGATCTGCGTTTGATTGCTTGATCTGCAGATGAATGTCAGTTAAATCATGTGTGTATGATGATCTGCAGATCTCACTGACTATCATTGCAATTTGCAGGAATGGATTTTTGGCAGGAACAGATCTTTTGCAGATACTGATCTTTTGTGTCTGTACCGCATCTGTGTGTGCAGCATCTTGCAAAGTTTTTTTTCTGCTGGGGAGTTCACTTCCATAGAATAGACTGTGTAGAGTATGGCTCTCATACTACATGAAGGGTGGTAAGATTGGTCTGTGATCTTTCTGTTTCCAAAGACTATAGTCTGATGTGTGTATGAGCCTTTACAACCAGGGTGCATCGCTTGTCTGTTTCAGCAACACATAGACTCAGGGCATCGCTTGTCTGTTTCAGCCACACATAGACTCAGGGCTACACAAATTACACGCCCAGCAACAGAAAGTTTATTTGTTAAGTAGGCGCTGCAGCTGACCTGTGGGTCGGACGACATCAGAAAGCACGGTACTCTCCGTTGATTGACTTATATTTTTTTTGGGGGGGTTGCACCTTGGGACCCCTCAGTGTACTGCACCTCTACTGATTAATTCACACGTTGTCTGTTAAGAATACTATATTGTTAGCGCTCATACCTTTGTAAGCTGTAATCATTTGTGAAAAACATACCAATTGTATTTATCTTAGTATGACTCTTTGCCTGCTTTCACTGTTCTCTATGACTTCCGAATCTGTGCTTCTGTCTAAAGATGTTTACGACCTCTGCATGAATTTAACGTTTCTCAGCAATTCAGATCTCAGTAATGGTGATCTGCTCTATCACCACTAATATAGATACTATATCTGATTATTAGTTGATCTGCAGAATAACCATGCAGAATAAACAATCATGCAAATATAGTGGAAACAATGGAATAGGCCTGACGTTTATTCTATGTGTGTGGACTGATTGGTGCACACACCAGAACTCTGAGGATTCCCTGGCCGGACTCCCAGGCAGGACAGCTCAGCTGATAACCTCCGGATTAACCTCACCAGTGGCAATCGGACCACTTGTGAGTGAAAGTCAGACAGGCAAAGAGTTGTCAAGACACGGGCAAATACAGTACAAAATCAGAAGACAGTAATCAGATGTACAAACAGGCAGTAGGTCGTCAGCAATGTAACATAGTAAGGTAAAGAATCAACAAGCAGGCTAAGAGTAAAGATCAGACCGGGTTCAGCAATGGTATCAGATAGACAAGGCACAGAATCAGAGGGTGAGAGGATAGTCATGAACGAGCACTAAGTCAAACACAGATAAATAAAATTGATATGTTATTTACTACTGATTCCAGCTATCAAAGGACTGAGTGCTAACACAAAGTATTTACGACAACAGACAGATTGTTTTAGAACTATCGCAACAACAGTTGTCACCTTCTCTCCCAGCTTTTTGACAAAAGTTTCGTAGCCCAATTCATCCTTCTTCAAGGCTACAATTTACTCTCTGTGATCCTTAGACAGCTCTTTGGTCTTTTACATGTTACAGAGTTTGGAGTCTGCTTGATTGATTTATTGATTGATCGATCGATTGATTGATTGTGTGGACAGTTGTCTTTTACGAATTTGACTATTTAAGACAGGTGTACTTAATGAGGTTGACTAATTGAGTTGAAGTGTCTAACCACTATGTAGGAGCCAGAAATTAAATGGTTGTTTTGGTTTTTAATATTTATCTCACTAAATGAAATGCAAATCAGTTGCTATATATTATTTGAAGTTATTTTGTCAATTTTGCTTTTGATGTTCTATCTGCCACTGTTAAATTAAAAATACCATTGTAATGATACTGTTCTTAGACCTTTCGTTTTTTTGTCATTGTACAAATTTACAAAATCAGTGAGGGGTCAGATAATTATTTCCTCAACTGTACTTACTATAGGTAGCCTGATATTGGTCCTGCGGCATTATAGACCATTAAGATATAGGTGCCAACAGTATATGTATTCAACTATAGGTAGTGCCAAGGTATAGGTAGCATGTTATGGTTTCCAGCAATACAGGTAGCCAGCTACGGCTGGTGCATTCATGAAGGTTTCCATGTTAGATGTGCGGAAATGATAGATAAGAAGCTATAGGCACCACAGTATAATTACATAAGTATAGGTGGTGCCCCAGTATAAGTAGACAGATACAGGTGGTGTCCTCTATTCAGGTATGCAAGTATAGTTGGTACAAAGTATAGGTATCCACGTATCGGTGCTGTCCCAGTATAGGTAATAAATTGTAGATGTTTTCAATATAGTTAGTGTGAGGCCTACTGTCGCCTGTCCCTTTTTCAAGGAGGCCCACAAGCCTTGCTGTTCGGTAAGTATGTGCGTTGATGTTGCGTTGAGCAGTTTGATGTTTTGCTTTTCCGGGGTGTGTGTATTCAGGGCGCTGTCTTGTGTGTTTTCTTCCCTAGTTTTCTTACCGTTGTGTGAGGCCTACTTTTGCCTGTCCCTTTTTGAAGGAGGCCCACAAGCCTTGCTGTTCAGTAAGTATGTGCGTTGATGTTGCGTTGAGCAGTGTGAGGTTTTGCTGTGCCGGGGTGTGTGTATTCATGGCGCTGTCTTGTGTGTTTTCTTCCCTAGTTTTCTTACCGTTGTGTGAGAGGCCTAGTGTCGCCTGTCCCTTTTTCAAGGAGGCCCACAAGCCTTGCTGTTCGGTAAGTATGTGCGTTGATGTTGCGTTGAGCAGTTTGATGTTTTGCTTTTCCGGGGTGTGTGTATTCATGCCGCTGTCTTGTGTGTTTTCTTCCCTAGTTTTCATACCGTTGTGTGAGAGGCCTACTGTCGCCTGTCCCTTTTTGAAGGAGGCCCACAAGCCTTGCTGTTCGGTAAGTATGTGCGTTGATGTTGCGTTGAGTAGTGTGAGGTTTTGTTTTTCCGGGGTGTGTGTATTCATGGCGCTGTCTTGTGTGTTTTCTTCCCTAGTTTTCTTACCGTTGTGTGAGGCCTACTTTTGCCTGTCCCTTTTTCAAGGAGGCCCACAAGCCTTGCTGTTCGGTAAGTATGTGCGTTGATGTTGCGTTGAGCAGTTTGATGTTTTGCTTTTACGGGGTGTGTGTATTCATGCCGCTGTCTTGTGTGTTTTCTTCCCTAGTTTTCATACCGTTGTGTGAGAGGCCTACTGTCGCCTGTCCCTTTTTGAAGGAGGCACACAAGCCTTGCTGTTCAGTAAGTATGTGCGTTGATGTTGCGTTGAGCAGTGTGAGGTTTTGCTGTGCCGGGGTGTGTGTATTCATGGCGCTGTCTTGTGTGTTTTCTTCCCTAGTTTTCTTACCGTTGTGTGAGGCCTACTTTTGCCTGTCCCTTTTTCAAGGAGGCCCACAAGCCTTGCTGTTCGGTAAGTATGTGCGTTGATGTTGCGTTGAGCAGTTTGATGTTTTGCTTTTCCGGGGTGTGTGTATTCATGGCGCTGTCTTGTGTGTTTTCTTCACTAGTTTTCATACCGTTGTGTGAGAGGCCTACTGTCGCCTGTCCCTTTTTGAAGGAGGCCCACAAGCCTTGCTGTTCAGTAAGTATGTGCGTTGATGTTGCGTTGAGCAGTGTGAGGTTTTGCTGTGCCGGGGTGTGTGTATTCATGCCGCTGTCTTGTGTGTTTTCTTCCCTAGTTTTCATACCGTTGTGTGAGAGGCCTACTGTCGCCTGTCCCTTTTTGAAGGAGGCCCACAAGCCTTGCTGTTCAGTAAGTATGTGCGTTGATGTTGCGTTGAGCAGTGTGAGGTTTTGCTGTGCCGGGGTGTGTGTATTCATGCCGCTGTCTTGTGTGTTTTCTTCCCTAGTTTTCATACCGTTGTGTGAGAGGCCTACTGTCGCCTGTCCCTTTTTGAAGGAGGCCCACAAGCCTTGCTGTTCAGTAAGTATGTGCGTTGATGTTGCGTTGAGCAGTGTGAGGTTTTGCTGTGCCGGGGTGTGTGTATTCATGCCGCTGTCTTGTGTGTTTTCTTCCCTAGTTTTCATACCGTTGTGTGAGAGGCCTACTGTCGCCTGTCCCTTTTTGAAGGAGGCCCACAAGCCTTGCTGTTCGGTAAGTATGTGCGTTGATGTTGCGTTGAGTAGTGTGAGGTTTTGCTGTGCCGGGGTGTGTGTATTCATGGCGCTGTCTTGTGTGTTTTCTTCCCTAGTTTTCATACCGTTGTGTGAGAGGCCTAGTGTCGCCTGTCCCTTTTTGAAGGAGGCCCACAAGCCTTGCTGTTCAGTAAGTATGTGCGTTGATGTTGCGTTGAGTAGTGTGAGGTTTTGTTTTTCCGGGGTGTGTGTATTCATGGCGCTGTCTTGTGTGTTTTCTTCCCTAGTTTTCTTACCGTTGTGTGAGGCCTACTTTTGCCTGTCCCTTTTTCAAGGAGGCCCACAAGCCTTGCTGTTCGGTAAGTATGTGCGTTGATGTTGCGTTGAGCAGTTTGATGTTTTGCTTTTCCGGGGTGTGTGTATTCATGCCGCTGTCTTGTGTGTTTTCTTCCCTAGTTTTCATACCGTTGTGTGAGAGGCCTACTGTCGCCTGTCCCTTTTTGAAGGAGGCACACAAGCCTTGCTGTTCAGTAAGTATGTGCGTTGATGTTGCGTTGAGCAGTGTGAGGTTTTGCTGTGCCGGGGTGTGTGTATTCATGGCGCTGTCTTGTGTGTTTTCTTCCCTAGTTTTCTTACCGTTGTGTGAGGCCTACTTTTGCCTGTCCCTTTTTCAAGGAGGCCCACAAGCCTTGCTGTTCGGTAAGTATGTGCGTTGATGTTGCGTTGAGCAGTTTGAGGTTTTGCTTTTCCGGGGTGTGTGTATTCATGGCGCTATCTTGTGTGTTTTCTTCCCTAGTTTTCTTACCGTTGTGTGAGGCCTACTTTTGCCTGTCCCTTTTTCAAGGAGGCCCACAAGCCTTGCTGTTCGGTAAGTATGTGCGTTGATGTTGCGTTGAGCAGTTTGAGGTTTTGCTTTTCAGGGGTGTGTGTATTCATGGCGCTATCTTGTGTGTTTTCTTCCCTAGTTTTCTTACCGTTGTGTGAGGCCTACTTTTGCCTGTCCCTTTTTCAAGGAGGCCCACAAGCCTTGCTGTTCGGTAAGTATGTGCGTTGATGTTGCGTTGAGCAGTTTGAGGTTTTGCTTTTCCGGGGTGTGTGTATTCATGGCGCTATCTTGTGTGTTTTCTTCCCTAGTTTTCTTACCGTTGTGTGAGGCCTACTTTTGCCTGTCCCTTTTTCAAGGAGGCCCACAAGCCTTGCTGTTCGGTAAGTATGTGCGTTGATGTTGCGTTGAGCAGTTTGAGGTTTTGCTTTTCAGGGGTGTGTGTATTCATGGCGCTATCTTGTGTGTTTTCTTCCCTAGTTTTCTTACCGTTGTGTGAGGCCTACTTTTGCCTGTCCCTTTTTCAAGGAGGCCCACAAGCCTTGCTGTTCGGTAAGTATGTGCGTTGATGTTGCGTTGAGCAGTTTGAGGTTTTGCTTTTCCGGGGTGTGTGTATTCATGGCGCTATCTTGTGTGTTTTCTTCCCTAGTTTTCTTACCGTTGTGTGAGGCCTACTTTTGCCTGTCCCTTTTTCAAGGAGGCCCACAAGCCTTGCTGTTCGGTAAGTATGTGCGTTGATGTTGCGTTGAGCAGTTTGAGGTTTTGCTTTTCCGGGGTGTGTGTATTCATGGCGCTGTCTTGTGTGTTTTCTTCCCTAGTTTTCATACCGTTGTGTGAGAGGCCTAGTGTCGCCTGTCCCTTTTTGAAGGAGGCCCACAAGCCTTGCTGTTCAGTAAGTATGTGCGTTGATGTTGCGTTGAGCAGTGTGAGGTTTTGCTGTGCCGGGGTGTGTGTATTCATGGCGCTGTCTTGTGTGTTTTCTTCCCTAGTTTTCTTACCGTTGTGTGAGGCCTACTTTTGCCTGTCCCTTTTTCAAGGAGGCCCACAAGCCTTGCTGTTCGGTAAGTATGTGCGTTGATGTTGCGTTGAGCAATTTGAGGTTTTGCTTTTCCGGGGTGTGTGTATTCATGGCGCTATCTTGTGTGTTTTATTCCCTAGTTTTCTTACCGTTGTGTGAGGCCTACTTTTGCCTGTCCCTTTTTCAAGGAGGCCCACAAGCCTTGCTGTTCGGTAAGTATGTGCGTTGATGTTGCGTTGAGCAGTTTGAGGTTTTGCTTTTCCGTGGTGTGTGTATTCATGGCGCTGTCTTTTGTGTTTTCTTCCCTAGTTTTCTTACCGTTGTGTGAGGCGTGCCCTGCCTGTGACAATCTCCCTGTGCCTTTCTACACCCGTCCTTCCTTTGCGGTAAGTTTGAAGTGGTGTATGTTATTAAAGATTAACTAACAGGCTGGAAAAGCTTATTTTAAACTCTATTCTCCTGTGTTAAACAGTTTAGAATAAAGTCCAAAAAGCATTAATGCAGTTAAAAATCTCTCTTAATGGGTTGTTAGTTGAATAGCAGTGTCTTATCTATAAAAGGCCAACAAGCTCATAAAGCTGCCGCAAAGGTTTTCAGAGGAAGCCACACTCAGAGACACAGCAGCTGTTACATTTCAAGATCTCTGCATAATTACAGGGCACATGTTCCGTAGAGTATACAGCAGGACTCCCGTATTGTTCCTAGACACATGGCTAATTAATATTCTCTGCACAAGGGATCGTGAGTGAGAATCATAAGAAGCAGGGAGGATATTATATCACAATTGGCTTCATACTGACTGGCAAATATGGAACCTGACATAAGCTGCAGCAGCATCAATCTCTGCAAATACTATATAACAATTCTGTGACATCCAAAGGTCGACAGTGAAATGCATATGTAATGTCAGTACAGCCAATCTTTAGCTACTGATATATGTGTTTTTTATCTCTGAGACCCTATAACTAACAGCTCCTCTTTAATGGTACATTTGCATAAAATACATCAGTGATGAAACTCTATCTACTTTTTTTTCTGTTTCATAGGTTACACTACTGTCTGCTGTCGTATAGTATTCTGGTTCCTCCCCTACCTTGCTAAACACGCCCTTCATTGCTGTAAGTTTTTTTTTTTAATTTGTATTATTATTTTCTATAGTGGATGTCATTGGATGTATCAAAACATAAAAAAATGTATGTATTTGAATTACAGATAGTGCATGCTAAAGGTGGCCATAAACTGGCCCGATTCCCGGCCGTTTCGACAGCAGATTCGATCCTGTGATCGAATCTGCTGCCAATCGTTCGCGCTAAACGCCTCCGCCGATCCGATTTCCTCCAGAAATCGGATCGGTCCATCGATCGCGCCGTGCGGGAAATTACCCTCGATCGCCCGCGGGTAAAGTGCGCGTCGCTAGCGCCGGCCGATCCGATGAAGCATAAATTACCTGATGCGGGCTTCCGGGCATCTTCTCCGCATCTTCTCAGGGCTGTTCCGGCTCCATCCCGGCGCTTCCTGGGTCACTGCAGTGACCCAGGAAGTTCAAATAGAGGGCGCTCTATTTCAACTTCCTGGTCACGGAGTGACACAGGAAGCGCCGTGATGGAGCGGGTGCAGCGCTGAGAAGATGAAGAGAAGACGCCCGGGAGCCCGCATCAGGTAATGTATGCGGGGGGGGGGGGGGACAGGCGGCGGGAGCAACTCAGCAGATGGTGAATCGGTTTCAGGCTGAAAACGATTCACAATCTGTTTGCAGTAAAGGCAGCCATACGATCCCTCTCTGATCAGATTCGATCAGATAGGGATCTGGCAGCTGGTCGATCTGATGGCACATCAACCAGTGTATGGCTGCCTTAACAGTTTATTTCAGATGTAGTGTATGTAAAAATGGATAAACCCCCCCTCCCCCCACCCAAAAAAAAAAAATAATAATAATAATGTTACACTATGAAGATCACAGTGTACAGTCTTCTTCATAGCCGTCTTGACCCGTGTGCTGTACCAAGGTAGTTTCGGTGAGCACATACCTGTCAATAGATCAAATCATAGTACTATGTAAACAGAGCTGCACAAAGAGGGATTTGCCTTAAATTTAATAAAAAACACCCCACAAAATTTAGTACACATGCCACCAGGGTACTATTTCATGACTCCCTGATGGACTATATTTTGATGGAAAACAGTCAATGACGTTGTTACGGTATAGAAAGGAAATATGTATCTGTAACAAAAAAACATATGATAAATATAAACGGTGTTGAAAAATGAACCTTACACAATTTCCTTTTTTTTTTTCCTTAACAGCTGTGGATTCCACCGGTTTGTGTGTGTGAAGAAGTCCGTGGCATTTCATCAAACCGTCTTTGCAAACTTTGCTTTCCCGGTGCTATACGTGTTAATTGTATTTTCTACTGACAAACAACTATGGTAAATAATTTTATATGTTTCATCATACTTTTTAAGGTTGTTAATTTGAATGTGGGTATTTGTAATGAAGATACATAAATAACAGAATTTGTGTAAAAATTAGTCAAATACATAACTGCTTGCAATTATATAAAGAAAAAAAATTCAAAGTTTTTTATACATAAAAAATAAATAAAAAAATTCAGACACATTGAGGGACTTACCTGACTACTGCAATGAGCCCTTGAAAAATTAATTCTAATAACTTTGTTTTTTTGTTTGTGTGGTACACAACAAAGTAAAGTACATGAAAAGGTTAGAGAAAAAATTTACAAATTTTTTCATAAAAAAAAAACCTTTCTCATACTTTTTTTTAATCTATGCAGAAAATAGCATATACATTCTTTATGTTGCCATAACCAGGCAAATATAACTGACGTCAATGGCCTATATGGAAGGCAGCCTTTTGCCATTGTTATCATTTTACATAACTTACACTAATTTTAGTTATTTAGAGGGGGTGGTGTCATAACACACATCCAACCAACCGAATCAAATTCAAGTACATTGGTAAAACAGTGTCCATTATGTGTGCTGGAGTGGGAAATGCTTGGATAAAGATTTATACTTTGTCATGACAACTAATACTTGGTTTTGTTTTTGGCATTGCAGGCACAATCCTCTTCTCAATCTGACTTGAAAACTAACCATGGAAAGCAAATGTATGAACACGAAGGTTACCTTTATACTTTTGACAAAAAAAGCAAAGATGGTTTGATGAACTTTTGGCGTTGTCAAAAAAAAAATTGTAAACCACCATGTCACGGACGACTTCATACTGATGTAGCAACCGGAAAAGTAGTGAAGGTTATTAATGAACACCTACATGGCGAATCCATAGAGGCAGTGGAGGTATCACGTGTTCGCAATGCCATCAAAGAAAAGGCAATAGGCTCAAGGGGTGGTCCCTCCACAATTATCAATTTGGCTATCCGGAATGTGGAACCTGCAGTACTAGCCTCACTACCGCCGAGGGAATGTTTGCGTCATATGGTCCAGAATGTCAGGAAAAGAGAAGTGGCACATCCTACAAATCCAATGTCTCTGTCTGGACTTGTCATCCCAGACGCCTACAGAAATTATTCTGTGTCAGACCTAGAGACAGTGCCATTTCTCCTTTTCGATTCTGGACCTGATGATGAACATAGGATTTTGATTTTTGGCAATAATTCAAACTCTTCTTGGATTCATACAGTGAAAACATTATACGGGGACGGAACTTTTAAGATAGCTCCCCAACTTTTCAAGCAAGTCTTTGAATTATTGGGAAAAAGAAATGACTATGTTCTCCCTCTGCTGTACTGCTTGCTGCCAAACAAGACGCAAGAAACATACAAAAAATTGTTTGACGCAATCCACCAAATGTGGCCTCAACTGAACCCTGAGAACTATTCCTCTGATTTTGAAGTGGCAGCCATCAACGCATTCAAAGCAGTGTACCCCTCCTGTCGTGTTCATGGCTGTTTCTTTCATTTGAAGAGGAATGTTAAATCAAAAATGGAGAATCTCGGACTTAAAAAACTGTACACATCTAGAGCAGAATTTTCTTTGCAAACAAAGATGATTGCATCTCTTGCATTTGTACCACCCATTGATTTGGAGGCTGCATTAGATGCAATCAAATTTGAGATGGTACCCGAGATTCAGCCATTGCTCAGCTGGTTCAGTAGAGTTTACATTGGGGTCTGTGAGAGTGGCGTTCGTAAGCCGATCTTTCCACCCTCCCTGTGGTCGGTTTATGAACGCACTCTTACAGGCATGGACCGGACAAACAATTATGTGGAGGCAGCGCACCGTTGCCTGCGGTCACAGCTGGGATTTGAACACTCGAGCCTATGGACTTTCATTGATGGCATGCGTGATTTTCAAAAGGGGAGGGATCTACTGTACGAACAGTATGTTTCGCGGGGACCCTGCACAACCAAAAAGAAGGAAATACAAGGATTCGGATACAAAATTGTGCAAAATTGTTCAAGAATACAATGAAAGAACTTTTCTGGAATACTTAAGAGGGGCTGCAGCAAATCTAGAATTAGATTAATTCTAGATAACAGAATTTGAAATATTTGGCTCTTTACAATTTGTAACCGAATCGCTGTATTTCTGATAACCGCAAAAGGAAGGGCGTGGATACTACTTATTCAACATGCACAGGAAGATATGTAACAAAGCGTTCTGGTAAAGAGTATGCACTTATGATTTACATTCAGCTAACAGTGTTCTCACCAGTAATTTTTTCCATGGTGCTTGTCCAAACCGTTTTATTAATTTATTTATTTATTTATTTATTTATTTATTCAAGTATTTATATAGTGCAGACATATTACGAAGCGCTGTACAGAGTTTATTGTCTTATCACTAACAGCCCCTCAAAGTGGCTCAGCTTTCCTACATGCAGATATTGTTTAACACCATCCATCACCCAAAAAAAAAATTATTCCAACAGACAGACAGGCTGATATTTCATGACACCATATGACGTACTATCTTATTAAAAAACCACAAATTATCATTAATGAAAAAACACGGCTACAATTTAATGCCAAAAGCCAGCTAATGATTTACAAAACCATAGCTGGATAAAAAATTATGGTGAGAACTCTGTGCTACTGTGGCCATTTAAAAAAAAATAATAATAAGGCACTGCATTATGCCATGTTACTGTAGACAGTAAAGCACTTGGTTATAGGCTGTGGGCTATAAACTATGAAAAGAATGTCACCACAACAATATTAATTTTACACCGCTGCCTTATGGCATGGTACTGTGGACAAATGCACCAATGATGATTATAGAGTATAGCACTTCCATCCCCCCAAAAAAGGGCAGTAACGCCTCTTTCTTGTACACCGCTGCCTTATGGCATGGTACTGTGGACAAATGCACCAATGATGATTATAGAGTATAGCACTTCCATCCCCCCAAAAAAGGGCAGTAACGCCTCTTTCTTGTGCACCGCTGCCTTATGGCATGGTACTGTGGACAAGTGCAGCAATGATGAGTATAGAGTATAGCACTTCCATCCCCCCAAAAAAGGGCAGTAACGCCTCTTTCTTGTACACCGCTGCCTTATGGCATGGTACTGTGCACAAATGCACCAATGATGATTATAGAGTATAGCACTTCCATCGCTCAAAAAAAGGGCACTAAAACCTCTTTCTTGTACACCCCTGCCTTATGGCATGGTACTGTGGACAAGTGCAGCAATGATGAGTATAGAGTATAGCACTTCCATCCCCCCAAAAAAGGGCAGTAACGCCTCTTTCTTGTGCACCGCTGCCTTATGGCATGGTACTGTGGACAAGTGCAGCAATGATGAGTATAGAGTATAGCACTTAAATCCCCTCAAAAAAGGGCACTAAAACCTCTTTCTTGTACACCGCTGACTTATGGCATGGTACTGTGGACAAGTGCAGCAATGATGAGTATAGAGTATAGCACTTCCATCCCCCCAAAAAAGGGCAGTAACGCCTCTTTCTTGTGCACCGCTGCCTTATGGCATGGTACTGTGGACAAGTGCAGCAATGATGAGTATAGAGTATAGCACTTCCATCCCCCCAAAAAAGGGCAGTAACGCCTCTTTCTTGTGCACCGCTGCCTTATGGCATGGTAATGTGGACAAATGCAGCAATGATGAGTATAGAGTATAGCACTTCCATCCCCCCAAAAAAGGGCAGTAACGCCTCTTTCTTGTACACCGCTGCCTTATGGCATGGTACTGTGGACAAGTGCAGCAATGATGAGTATAGAGTATAGCACTTCCATCCCCCCAAAAAAGGGCAGTAACGCCTCTTTCTTGTGCACCGCTGCCTTATGGCATGGTACTGTGGACAAGTGCAGCAATGATGAGTATAGAGTATAGCACTTCCATCCCCCCAAAAAAGGGCAGTAACGCCTCTTTCTTGTACACCGCTGCCTTATGGCATGGTACTGTGGACAAGTGCAGCAATGATGAGTATAGAGTATAGCACTTAAATCCCCTCAAAAAAGGGCACTAAAACCTCTTTCTTGTACACCGCTGACTTATGGCATGGTACTGTGGACAAGTGCAGCAATGATGAGTATAGAGTATAGCACTTCCATCCCCCCAAAAAAGGGCAGTAACGCCTCTTTCTTGTACACCGCTGCCTTATGGCATGGTACTGTGGACAAATGCAGCAATGATGAGTATAGAGTATAGCACTTCCATCCCCCCAAAAAAGGGCAGTAACGCCTCTTTCTTGTACACCGCTGCCTTATGGCATGGTACTGTGGACAAGTGCAGCAATGATGAGTATAGAGTATAGCACTTCCATCCCCCCAAAAAAGGGCAGTAACGCCTCTTTCTTGTGCACCGCTGCCTTATGGCATGGTACTGTGGACAAGTGCAGCAATGATGAGTATAGAGTATAGCACTTCCATCCCCCAAAAAAAGGGCAGTAACGCCTCTTTCTTGTACACCGCTGCCTTATGGCATGGTACTGTGGACAAGTGCAGCAATGATGAGTATAGAGTATAGCACTTCCATCCCCCCAAAAAAGGGCAGTAACGCCTCTTTCTTGTACACCGCTGCCTTATGGCATGGTACTGTGGACAAGTGCAGCAATGATGATTATAGAGTATAGCACTTCCATCGCCCAAAAAAAGGGCAGTAACGCCTCTTTCTTGTACACCGCTGCCTTATGGCATGGTAATGTGGACAAATGCAGCAATGATGAGTATAGAGTATAGCACTTCCATCCCCCCAAAAAAGGGCAGTAACGCCTCTTTCTTGTACACCGCTGCCTTATGGCATGGTACTGTGGACAAGTGCAGCAATGATGAGTATAGAGTATAGCACTTCCATCCCCCCAAAAAAGGGCAGTAACGCCTCTTTCTTGTGCACCGCTGCCTTATGGCATGGTACTGTGGACAAGTGCAGCAATGATGAGTATAGAGTATAGCACTTAAATCCCCTCAAAAAAGGGCACTAAAACCTCTTTCTTGTACACCGCTGACTTATGGCATGGTACTGTGGACAAGTGCAGCAATGATGAGTATAGAGTATAGCACTTCCATCCCCCCAAAAAAGGGCAGTAACGCCTCTTTCTTGTGCACCGCTGCCTTATGGCATGGTACTGTGGACAAGTGCAGCAATGATGAGTATAGAGTATAGCACTTCCATCCCCCCAAAAAAGGGCAGTAACGCCTCTTTCTTGTACACCGCTGACTTATGGCATGGTACTGTGGACAAGTGCAGCAATGATGAGTATAGAGTATAGCACTTCCATCCCCCCAAAAAAGGGCAGTAACGCCTCTTTCTTGTACACCGCTGCCTTATGGCATGGTACTGTGGACAAATGCAGCAATGATGAGTATAGAGTATAGCACTTCCATCCCCCCAAAAAAGGGCAGTAACGCCTCTTTCTTGTACACCGCTGCCTTATGGCATGGTACTGTGGACAAATGCAGCAATGATGAGTATAGAGTATAGCACTTCCATCCCCCCAAAAAAGGGCAGTAACGCCTCTTTCTTGTACACCGCTGCCTTATGGCATGGTACTGTGGACAAGTGCAGCAATGATGAGTATAGAGTATAGCACTTCCATCCCCCCAAAAAAGGGCAGTAACGCCTCTTTCTTGTACACCGCTGCCTTATGGCATGGTACTGTGGACAAATGCAGCAATGATGATTATAGAGTATAGCACTTCCATCGCCCAAAAAAAGTCACAAACGCCTCTTTCTTGTACACCGCTGCCTTATGGCATGGTACTGGGGACAAATGAACAAATGATGAGTATAGAGTATAGCATTTCAATCACCAAAAAAAGGGCAGTGACGACTCTTTCTTGTAGACCACTGCCTTATGGCATAGTACTAGAGAGAAATGCAATAATAAAGAGTATAGGGTGGAGCACTTGAACTAAAAAAAGGGTGGCCAAAATCGTCAATATTTTAAAATATTTGTTAAAGAACTTTTATGTTACAGCATTGTAGTCTGGAGATTGAAAAACTAATAAGATAGGCCTGAATGCAAAATATCACAGTATTATAAATTGTGAATTAAAAAAATTATATTTTATATATTTTTTATTGCAGATATGTACAATAAATGCTGTAGAAATTGATTGAAAATTCTATTGTAAACAAATTTTGGATTTATTGTGCCAGTTGCATGGACTTTTTAATAAAAATACATTACACATTCCCATTACAAAATTATGAAGCTTTTTTTCTCGTTTTTTCTTACAAGATTATATGAAAAGGTAAATTATCAAACATTTTATATAATTTTTTTGATAGTGTAACACAATATACATGTTTCATTACATGTTATGTAGCTGATGTTAATAAAATGTTGAAATCGCCTGAAAATGTAATACAATGCTGTCAAAATACACTGATGTAAGCTTTACAACTCTGATTGGATACAAGGATCTCACAGGAAGGAAGAAGTCATTCACTGATCATGGGTCACATCACTGCAATCCCTGATACTCTGTACATACTGTAATCAATTCATAAACAGACCCATGTTACAGGGTAAACCATAGGGAAGAATGGATACAGTGAAATTGACTTGCCTATTTCAGTTGAGGAAAACACTATGAAGAGAATACTGTAGAAAATAAAACGACTAGGCCGCTGTGTTACAATGACTGATAACAGAGGAATTAACAAGTATGTATAAAGCAAAAAATGGCCTGCCCGCATAGACAGACTAGATAAGAAGAAAGAGTCATACTATATAATAAACAGAAAATCATATGTAAATAGCCAACACAAAGTACAGTTATAGTGGGATATATTCCTAAAAGACATACAAAGTACAGCTATAGTGGGATATATTCGTAAAAGACATAGGCAAATTTCAACTGCACAAGACTGCCGGAAGACACAGGTAAGTACAGGCATAGGCACAGGACAACAGAACAAGACTACCAGAAGACAAAGGTAAGTACAGGCGTTGGCACAGGACAACTGCATAAGGCTGACAGAACAGGACAACTTCACAAGGCTGACAGAAGATACAGCTAAGTACAAACATTGGTTAAACAGGAGAACAGAGGTGCCAAAAGGATAAAAAGAAGCTAAATAAGATTTCAAAACAAATTATTGCCTGAGGAGCCTGGATCAATCCTGCGAAACTCGTTGCATAATTGCAGTTCATAAATAAAATATTTTGACTGTCTTTACTACAGTTGTTGTATGTCTACTTGGAGTAGGTAAGTCCACCTCTACCTCCTCTATTTGCCAATATTTTGGTTTTTAAGCTCATATAGTTTCCTTTTATCCTTTTGGCGCCTCTGTTTTCCTGTATAATATTGAGTCCACCCTGGGTGGAGGGTTAAACCCTCTTCTTCTACTCTACAGAGAGCAACTTCTTATTCCGGAGTGGAGTCAGTAAAATCTTCCCACCTGCCTTTACAGTAGGTGCCTAATGGTAACCCTGATTTGAGAGTATTAATATTTACTCTATAGAGTAACCATTTACCAGTCCATATTACACTATTGGGGATCTTGGAATTCCTTGTTTTTCATCTACTGGACGTTTGCAGGAGGAAGGAAAATACTGTAAAGCAAAACTGTGAACGATAGTTGTTTAACAACTAAATCACGTACACAATCCAACTGTATGTTCTGATACACAACCTGCACTACACTGTTCTCTGCTGTGTTGTGGTCCTACCTCCCACACACTGTTCTCTGCGGTGTTGTAGTCCTAACTCCCACACACTGTTGTATAGTGTTTGGATATTGCCAACCCACTTCACCCCTATGGCTTACATGATGTTCTATTACTGGTTACAGTTCAATAAATAATAAAAAATGGAAGAGGACACACGTTCAGACAGAGGGGGATCGAAAACCAGGACACTAACTCTACATAAAGGCCACACATGGACAGAAGGGATGAATGCTACAGTGGAGAAAATGGCCATCACATTGAAACATAACACCGTAAAGGTGTTTTGGTTTTCAAATACATGTCTGAAGTACAGTACAATTTTTGGATACAAACATAGTGGCCAAACTTTTTACTATACTTAGAGCACTGTGAAAATAACAAGATTACAGTAATATGTAAATTGTAATAGTGAACATCTATTAATTGAAGTTTTCTGAGTAATAATTAATAAAAATAACAAAAAAATGTATTTTTCTAAATATATATATAATGACTTATACTTTTCAAGGTTTTACACAATAATATTGTTTTTGTAAAGTTACATTTTTGAAAACAATACATTACGTTTATAAAATTCTCATAATACACTTAATAATGCTTTTTTAATAATCGTTGGAAAAACGATATTCGATGTACTGCAAAGTTTAAACGACGGAATACCGTTTAATACTGTGTAGATATGTAAACATTATAATGTGATTTAAAACTTGCACGGCTCAAACGTATTACAGTGTTTAATACTGTGAAGGTAGGTAAAACATTATATTATGATTTAAAACTTGAACGACAATTTTGGCGGTTAATAATGTGTAAATTATATATCTAACGATATCATGAAAAACTGTGAAAAGAAACTTATTACAACGTTTAATATTATGTACTTATGTAAACATTATAATTGATTTAAATCTTGCACGGCTAAAACGTATTACAGTGTTTAATACTGTGAAGGTAGGTAAAACATTATATTATGATTTAAAACTTGTACGGCTATTTTGCCGGTTAATAATGTTTAAATGAATGATGATTTAAAAGTGACATTTAATTATTTGTTTACATAAGATTTCCATACGTTAATATGAGATTTGTAAAAAATATGTCTGAAACAGTAATATAAATTTAATATTTAAATTGAGATGTACAATTTCATATAGTTTAATTTCAATATTCGTGTAAAAAATTTAAATCTACATTTAACGTTTAAAAAAAATTTAAACGTTAATGTACGCGGGCGCCCTTTTTTCCTCTTGGGCGCCCGTCAAACGATAATTAACATGGAAGTCTATGGCGGCGCCCTTTTTGTCCACTTGCCTCAGGCGCCCGATTTTACTGTTACCATATCTGCATACAATGACTGCTCCAACAATTCCCCCAATGTCGCAGTACTTGGTCTCACAAGCTGCCAGGACGTTTTTTGTGGGGTTAGAGAGGGCTTTGTGTGTGACCTGAATTTATAACCCTCGTCCTTTCTGCTATGTCGAGGAGAGCCCATTGTGTATGCAAATCCCTGCCCAGTTACCCCAGGCATGATATAAGACCATCCTCTGTCTAACGTGTGTGAGGTGCCAGCCACACCCAGATCCCCTCCATCATGGAGATATCTATCATGTGTCTCTCTGTCCTCGTACCTTTCTTCCACGTTATCTGCCATATCAATATCCCCTCCATCATGGAGCTGCTCACCATGTCTCTCTCTGTCCTCCTTATATCTCTCTTCCATGTCATCTGCCACATCCCGATCCCCTCCATCATGGAGCTGCTCATCATGTCTGTCCTCCGTGTCACACAAGTGACCTGTGTATGATTCCTGTAAGACAGTCAGTGGATCAGTCATGTGACACAGCTCCTCAATGTGACGCATCTTCCTGGACAGCTTCACCTTCTTTATCTCCAGCTGCTGAATCCTCGCGTTGTGTGATCGCACCTGTCTACTGATGTCACTCAGGAATTTTTCCTTCAGGTCTTCCAGCTGTCTCCTGAGGTCACTAAACAGGACAGAACCCCTTTTTGCTTCACAATTTGCCTTTTCCCTTGTTTTCTGCAGATCCTGAACACTTACGCCAACTTTCCGTGTTTCTTCCACAATCGTCTGCAGATCATCTCTCAGCCTCCTCTTCTTTTTCTCAGAGGCCTCCTGTAGTGTCTCCACCTGGTGTCCTTGATGTTCTCCATCCAGCCTGCAGGTCACACAGACACAGGTAGATTCCTCAGTGCAGTAATACTCCAGGATCTTCTTATGGACGGAGCATTTCCTGCTCTCCAGGTTGGTGGTGGGGTCACACAAGACGTGTTCTGGTGCCTTGCTGTGGACTCTCAGGTGATTATCACACATAGAAGCATCACAGTGCAGACAGGACATAACAGCAGGTACAGGAGAATGGATACAGTATGCACAGAACACTTTTTCCTCTGGGTGAGAACACTGGAAATTCTGCTCTGTGTTTCTCCGATCAGCCGTCATTAGCAGTTCAGGATATTCCTTGACCTCTCTTTTGCATTCAGTAGAGGAATTGCCTCCAGACGCCTCTTGTGCACCGAAGATACAAGCGATACAGAGCTTGCAGGCTCCAAATATCATCATCGTAGCAGCTGTACAACTCCTCCGACAGACGGAACAGTCCAGCATCTCTCTTGGATCAAACGACGCCATTGCTGACAGCAGAAAGGAGGAATGGAAAGTGAAACTTTCTATTACTTGTAAATGTAGGAGAAACGAATGTGAGACTGACTAAACCCTCCCTCACTTGTACAGTAGAAGCAGTAAAGTGTTGTACCGTGTTAGCCATGAGTAAAAGCAAGAAGTTTTGAATCAGGATGATACCATTTATTGGCTAACTTAGAGATGGATAAACAGTGAGCTTTCGACTTATAAAAAGCCTTCGTCGGACTGGTTCCTGACCAGAACTGAAAAACACAGCTTTTATACACTGACATACAGAGGAGAAACATTCTTTAGCAAACATAAATGTAATTAGATGCCTTAACTGTTACTGAGGAGGCTTTCCCAGGCATCCTATCTAAATTGATAAGATCAATAGAATCCTCAACATGACATAAAGCAGACTCTGGTGATGAAGAGACATCGTAAACTCCGAATTCAAATGGTAACTGGCCTGGTTACATGCACCATTAATTCTAAGCTTAAGTGAATTGTGGCATTTAAAGCCAGCACCTGAAAGCAAATAAAACGAATAGTGACAGTGAATTCCATCTTACACAGCATATGGCACAAAAATGAATGAAAAGATAGAAAAATTAAAATTAAAAGAACTGTGGCATTTAAAACCCATCGTACCAGCACAAGAAGTTAGAGTCCTTGTTTAAACCACCTTGTACAGTTTTGAACCAATGTATAAACTTAGTTTCTTGTGTTAGTCTCATGTTTCCCGATTTGAAGCCACCCATTAATACAGTGACGCGAAAATCGCTTAAACTGTGTCCAGGTAAACAAAAGTGTGTTGGTATTGGGAGATCAGTATAATTTGTAATATCCTTTTTCCTGCTGTTAATAGTGGATCTGTGGTGTGTCATGCGATCCCGCAGTGGTTGACTTGTTTCTCCCACATAAATTCCTTTGGGGCATTTTGCACACATGATCAGGTATACCACATTAGATGAGTCGCAGGAAAAGGTGCCTTGTACTTTGTATTCCTGTTGTGTACCCGGTATTAGTATCCTGTCAGTGGAATGGATGTATTCACAGGACCTGTGAATACATCCATTCCACTGACAGGATACTAATACCGGGTACACAACAGGAATACAAAGTACAAGGCACCTTTTCCTGCGACTCATCTAATGTGGTATACCTGATCATGTGTGCAAAATGCCCCAAAGGAATTTATGTGGGAGAAACAAGTCAACCACTGCGGGATCGCATGACACACCACAGATCCACTATTAACAGCAGGAAAAAGGATATTACAAATTATACTGATCTCCCAATACCAACACACTTTTGTTTACCTGGACACAGTTTAAGCGATTTTCGCGTCACTGTATTAATGGGTGGCTTCAAATCGGGAAACATGAGACTAACACAAGAAACTAAGTTTATACATTGGTTCAAAACTGTACAAGGTGGTTTAAACAAGGACTCTAACTTCTTGTGCTGGTACGATGGGTTTTAAATGCCACAGTTCTTTTAATTTTAATTTTTCTATCTTTTCATTCATTTTTGTGCCATATGCTGTGTAAGATGGAATTCACTGTCACTATTCGTTTTATTTGCTTTCAGGTGCTGGCTTTAAATGCCACAATTCTCTTAAGCTTAGAATTAATGGTGCATGTAACCAGGCCAGTTACCATTTGAATTCGGAATTTACGATGTCTCCCCATCACCAGAGTCTGCTTTATGTCATGTTGAGGATTCTATTGATCTTATCAATTTAGATAGGATGCCTGGGAAAGCCTCCTCAGTAACAGTTAAGGCATCTAATTACATTTATGTTTGCTAAAGAATGTTTCTCCTCTGTATGTCAGTGTATAAAAGCTGTGTTTTTCAGTTCTGGTCAGGAACCAGTCCGACGAAGGCTTTTTATAAGTCGAAAGCTCACTGTTTATCCATCTCTAAGTTAGCCAATAAATGGTATCATCCTGATTCAAAACTTCTCACTTGTACAGGAAACTTACGCTGCCAATCCTCCCTATAAACAGATTTCCCTGTTCCCATTTAGTGCGCCTATAAATAAACAACAAATAACTGCTGGAATTGCATTCCCAGCAGTAAAGGGTCAGCCAGCTATAGGGGGCTCCACATCAGAGGTGGGCAGGGTCGGGGTCAGGGGGGCATTTGCCCCTAAATCAGTCTGAGACCGGTTTCACACTAGAAACCAGCTTAAAGAGGAACACCAGTGAAAATAATGTAATAAAAAGTGCCTCTTTTTTACAATAATTATGTATAAATGATTTAGCCAGTGTTTGCCCATTGTAAAATCTTTCCTCTCCCTGATTTACATTCTGACATTTATCACCTGGTGATATTTTTACTGCTGGCATGTGATGTCACTAGAAGGAGATGCTGCTTGCTTTTTTGGCAGTTGGAAACAGCTGTAAACAGCTATTTCCCACAATTCAACAAGGCTCCCACAGTGTGATGTCAGTACCATGGTCCTGACATTGTGAGAGGAGTTTCACCACGATATCAGCCATACAGCGCCCCCTGATGATCCGTTTGTGAAAAGGAATAGATTTCTCATGGGAAAGGGGTATCAGCTACTGATTGGGATGAAGTTCAATTCTTGGTTACAGTTTCTCTTTAAAGGGAGAGTTCACGGTGGAGAAAATAATGAATCCACTTACCTGGGGCTTCCTCCAGCCCGTGGCAGGCAGGACGTGCCCTCGACGACGCTCCGGAGGCTCCCGGTCTTCTCCGATGGCTCACCCGACCTGGCCAGGCCGGCTTCCAGGTCGGGATCTTCTGCGCTCCAACGTGCGTCTCACTGACGTCATCGGACGTACTATGGACTGTACTGCGCAGGCGCAGAACTACTGCTCCTGCGCAGTACAGCCTGGAGGATGTCCGATGACAGCAGCGCGCCCACGTGAGACGCACGTTGGAGCACAGAAGAGCCCGACCTGGAAGCCGGCCTGGCCAGGTCGGGTGAGCCATCGGAAAAGACCGGGAGCCTCCGGAGAGGCGGCGAGGGCACGTCCTGCCTGCCACGGGCTGGAGGAAGCCCCAGGTAAGTGGATTCGTATTTTTTTTTTGTGGATCTTTCCTTTAATACTATAGGCACGGTGCAATCACATGATCGCATCGTACCATGTTAAAAATAGCCTTGAGGGACTTTGGCAGCAATGCGCATTTAACTCAGGCTCTCTAGCGCTCACTATCTGTGGCGGAAATTCGAAGTGCATGGAAGTGTATTGACAAAATGTGGTTTTGCACATGCGCAATGTGAATGCGAAAGCGTTTAAAATATCTGCCTTGCCATAGATTTGCATGACTTGCGGTCGCCGCCGATTGTCGCCGATAACATTGTAGTGTCAAATCGGGTACTTCCAGCGCATCGCGGTAGGTCAGCTATGCCCCATAGGTTTTCCCTGCTTTAGCATTACTTTGCGATAATAAAAGCGTAACACAATGCAATGTAAATGTCCCGGTGTAAAAGGAGCCTGACACCTCATATCTCTGGACAACAGAATAAGCATTGCTTGCAGAGTCTCTTCCATCACACCTCTTCTACCACCGGGTGGCACTGTAACACTGACAGGGGAGTTGGTAGCCCCAAAGATCAGTGGCACATGCCCTGGATCTATTCTGGGTGCCCCCGATGTTCCCCAGGCAGAGTAGAGGCACCACAGCACCCAGCATGGCACCACAACACATGGCAATGGGGGTTATGCTGGGTGCCATGGTGCCTCTATGTGGGCATATTGGGTGCTGTGATGCCATGCTGGATGCTGTAATGCCTTTATGGAGGTATGCTGGGTGCTGTGGTGCCTATATGGGGGCATGCAGGGAGCTGTGGTTCCTCTATGGGGGCATGCTGGGAGTTGTGGTGCCTCAAAGGGAGGCCCATGGGAGCATGGGAGGGGGTCCACTAGAAGGCCAGAGAATACGGAGGGGGGGTGGAGGGGTGGTGATATGTCGCATTTTTGGGGCATTTTTTTGCATTAATGGAGAGAGGGCTTCATCCAACATTTTGCTGGGCAGGCCTACTTAGACCGCTGTTAAGTTCATGTAAATTTGGCTCCACCCATGGCCACACCCACATCATGGTGCATGGCCACACCCATTTTTAGCTGGAGTGCCCACAAGTGCCCCGGATCTCGTAGGATCCTAGCAAGGCCCCTGCATACTGACATGGTTTCCTGGATCCCGATTACATGTCGTATCATGTAATCGGGTGTGACCGGGACCCAGAAGACCTGCCAGAAGTTCAGAGCCACCGGTGGAGGAAGAGGAGAAGCTGTCTGGAGCAGGTAAGTATAACTGCTCCCTGCCGCCTGTACTAGGCAGCCAAACCAGATACGCCAGCAAAGGTTTACATTGTACAGCTGCTAATGGAATAATGGCCCCAAACTCAGCAGCTGTCCAGTAAAGACATTGGCCCTTCTCTGACTCCTCCTCCTCACACTTCTGGATACTCCTTCACAAGTGTAAGACCCTCGGACTTGGTGATGTCATCCTCAGAAACTGCATGGTGTTAGGATGTTGATTCATATGTCTGCTCCACCTACAGTGACATAGGAGTACTGCATTCTGGTTGTTTGTTAATGTTGTGTCTCAATAAAGTTTTGTTGTTGTTCCTCTCACCATGAGGCTGTATAAACATATGGTGCCAACTCCTAGTGAACAGTGCAGATTCATGAGACAGCGCAGGTGAAGCGCTGAGAATCTTCCAAGTATCACAAGGGCCTCCAATCTCTATGACCTCTGTAAGCGGACATAGGAGTATAGGGATCACCATAGCAGCCACAGGGGGGCCCATAGCCAAGGAGGGCCCAGTGTCATGGTCGGTGGTGATGAAGGGGGTCTGTGGCGGCCCCCTGAGGAGTAGAGTAGTGTCACAAGTGCCTCCAATCTCTATGACCTCTGTAAGCGGACATAGGAGTATAGGGATCACCATAGAAGCCACAGGGGGGCCCATAGCCAAGGAGGGCCCAGTGTCATGGTCGGTGGTGATGAAGGGGGTCTGAGGAGTAGAGTAGTGTCACAAGTGCCTCCAATCTCTATGACCTCTGTAAGTGGACATAGGAGTATTGGGATCACCATAGCAGCCAGGGGGGGGGGGGGCATAGCCAGAGAGAACCGAGTGTCATTTCTGGTGGTGATGAGGGGGTCTGTGGCGGCCCCCTGAGGGGTAGAGTAGTGTGAGCAGAGGAGAAAACGGGCCTCTCCAGGCTCCACCAGCAATCTACCTTGTCTCCATGACTACAGTGCTGACTTTGCTCATGTGACCGGCAGTTTACATAAAAAGACAGGATCATGGACACTGTGGAGGAAGTTAGGCCATTGTTTTAACCAGGAGAGGTTAAAAAGAAACCGTAACCAAGAATTGAACTTCATCCCAATCAGTAGCTGATACCCCCTTTCCCATAAGAGATCTATTCCTTTTCAAGGGGCTCTGTATGGCTGATATTGTGGTGAAACCCCTCCCACAGTGTGATGTCAGGACCAGGGTGCTGACATCACACTGTGGGAGCCTTGTTGCATTGTGGGAAATGTTTCCAACTGCCAAAAAAGCAAGCAGCAGCTACTTCCACCGACATCACCTGCCAGCAGTAAAAATGTCACCTTGTGATTAGGCTTGCTTAAATCCGGTGCGGGAGATACCCGGATAGTTGCTATCCAGATATCTCCCTGTCAAGCTGTCCCGGGGGATGGGGGGGGAGGAGCGGGGGCAATCTTGCCTGTCTAACTTCTTCTTAGCTCCATCCTCGGCACCTCCCACGATGCGGCCCACGCGACTCCAAACACTTAACTCCTTCTGGGTTGAAGGAGGAAGTGTTTGGAGTCACGTGATGCGCGTGGACCGCATCGTGGGAGGTGCCGAGGACGGAGCCAAGAAGACGTCAGACAGGTGAGATATAACAATATCTATTACTGAATTCCTAGAATTGTGCCCATTACATGGACCCATATGGTGCCTATTCTATTCGTCATATTACATGGGACTGTATGCAGCACTCTCCACCCTCAATAAACAATCACTATTCCTATAAATAAATAATAGACACTGGACTCTAAGCTGGATTTTAAAGGCCATAGCCAACTTTAATAATAACTTGCGCAGCGAAGCAGAAATTTTATTAAAAATGTCAAACAGTTAACCAATATTACTTAAAGTGAACCTCCAGACTAAAAATCTACTCAGCAGCACTGAAAAGGCTTGGTGTTTCTTTAACAGTTTCACAGCATCAGAACTTTGTTTTTCTGACATAAGCCTAATTTTTAGCTGCACAGAAGCTAAGCTCCACCCCATTAAAGAAAACTGCTCGGGCATTTTTCCCCTGATGCTGTGCAAAGCATGATGGGATTTCCTATGTTGTTATTCATACTACTAATCCTTCTAGATCTGTCATCAGCATTCGACACTGTCAACCACACTCTACTCCTACAGATCCTTTCATTTATAGGAATAAAGGACCTCACTCTCTCCTGGATATCTTCCTACCTCTCTGGAAGGTCTTTCACTGTTTCTTATTCAGATCAGG